>NC_142777.1:29283556-29584628 GCF_988280905.1 Pimephales promelas
TTAATCAACCATGAAACTAGCAGTGTTATTTACATAGCAGAGTTTTTTTAAATGGCACTTTCGTTTCTACCACTAGAGGTCTCTATTTTGCATCCCATTTCACATTAGTTCAAGGTTTGAGATCATAAGAGTCTTATGAATGTCGAATCAATATTTATTTGATCAAAAATACAGTAAATGCTGTTAAATTCAGAAATGTCATAAATGTAATTCATTCCTGTGATGCTAAGCTGAATTTTTTACAGCCAGGATGCTCAAAAAAACATTTGAAAATTAAACCATTGTACTGTCTATCCCCAAGAATTTTTGGATGAATAGAAAGTTCAAAAGACCAGCATTTATTTTATATAAAAAAAATATTTTGTAACATTACTGTCACTTTTGGTCCTTGCTGAGTAAAAGTATCAGCAGAGAATGTCTAATAGACGGGCTCTGGTATCAGTTTCTTTCAAACAAACAAAAGAAATCGTACTGACCCCAAACTTTTGAATGGTAGTGTACTTCTGCGTACTAAAGAATTTACTTTGCTGTTGATGATACATAATTTTGAGAAAGTCGTACGATAGAATGGCAGTTAATGTGTCAATGTTATCATCTAGCCAAATGGATTATCTTAAGATTCATTATAGTTCATAATTGTAAAAATCTGCTGGTGCCATTGCAGCTTATACACAGTTTAAAAATGTTTAAACAAATACCAACTGTTCCATAATGCAATGGTCTGTGAGGTAATATATCTTATTCATAGTAGATTCTATATTACTTTGACAGTATATCATCAGCACCTTTGGGTTTTACAAATACTTGTCTCTCACATTCTATTTTCAGACGGATAGTACATGACTTGCAGACAATGCAGCTCATGTCAATAATTGCCACTGTTTCATTATTACCTGCATTGATCCTCTCTCTCTCTTTCTCCCTCTACATAGGTAGCCCCTACTATGACAGTCTTGGTTCTCTGGGTGTGGGCACCTTGTTAGGAACAGTGTCTGCGTTCCTCATTTACACTAACACTGAGGCTCTGTTGGGCCGCTCCATCAAGGCTGAGCATGTGCAGAAGCTCACTGAGTTATTGGAAAACGACCCTGTTGTCAGGTCAGTCCTCTGTGTGTACCTGCAGTCTACTGAAGAAAAGCTTAATCAGCAAACAAGCTGCCATCTTACAGATCATAACAGTACTTTAATTCGGCATGAAATGGAAGATGCAATAGTCTATTGTTCACCATTGTGACTTTATTTGCATGAAACGGCTTTTCAAACATGAAAAAAAATTGACGGGACTTGATTTTGTCCATCGGTTGTGGTTTGCTAATGAAGTCATGTGAGTGACAGGTCCTGCTTTTGTGTCAGGAAACACGTCGTCAGAAGAAAAGGGGTTTCGCTTAATCAAGTTATTTTGATTAAAGATTACAACATGAATTACAAAAAAATATTCGGAAAAAATAAATAATTTATAATGAATGAACACTGCATTATTCCATTAAAAAAGGACTTTAACGCAGAAGCAACCTGCTTCAAATGCTTTTCAAATTCAGGCAAGCATGACATTCTCAAATATAAGCTTGCTTGTTCAGATTTACATCAGTGTACGTTCTTGCTTTGATGGAATTAGATTTGATGTCCTCACTGCAGGTCATTTTGTCTCCAGGGCAATTCATGATGTCAAAGCCACAGATATGGGGCTGAGCAAAGTGCGCTTCAAGGCAGAGGTGGACTTTGATGGGCGGGTGGTGACGCGCTCATACCTGGAGAAGCAAGACATTGAACAGATCCTGAACGTACGTGCTGAGAGACAAGGCTTCTGATCTGATTCAGATCATCTGACATGACTGTAGTGTTTGCTTGAGGTCTATCTATGGTTGCGTAGAAGCTACAGTAACAGCAGTTTTAACAATTGATGGTAGTTTTTTGCTTAAACTATTTTTGTGACCTCTGCAAATCAATTGTACAATCATATGTGCTTAGAAATGTGTGTTTTTGGCCTGCAGGAAATTCAGCAGGTGAAGACACCAGAGGAGCTGGAGAACTTTATGCTGAAGCACGGGGAGAACATCATTGACACCTTAGGAGCAGAGGTGGACCGTCTGGAGAAAGAACTTAAGGTATCTGATGAGACTATTGTTCAAAATCTCTGTATCTCCATCTCTGTAACTCTCATTAGACAACCATGATGTATGGTTAGCTGTCAGAATAAATTCAATGGATGTATGTGGAATTTGTGATCTTTCTTTTTGCTTATGAATGCATTTATAATTTGTTCGGATATTGTTATAATTAACAAAAAGGAGATGTATTTCTAAACCATACACTTCCATTCAAAAGTTTTTTTTTAATGTTTTTAAAAGAAGTCACTTATACGGTATTTTTTGTTCAATAATACAGTAAAAAACAGTAATATTGGGAAATATTATTGCAATTTATGTTTATGTTCATAACAATGACTGTTTTAATTATTCTTTAATTTGAATTTTCAGCATCATCAATCCAGTCTTCAGTGTCGCATGATCCTTTAGAAATCATTCTAGTTTCTTTATTGTTATCAAAACTGAAAACAGCTTAATATTGTAGTGGAAACCACAATGTATACTTTTTATAGGATTCTTTGAAGAATAGAAAAGTTCAAAAGAACAACATTTAGTTAAAAAAAAGGAGCATTTTTGTAACTATATAAATGTCTTTACGGTCACTTTTGATTAATTTAATGGATCATTGCTGAACAAAAGTATTAATTTCTTTCAAAAATATATATATATTACTGACGTCAGACTTTTGGAAAGTAGTGTATGTGATGGATCGAATGTCTTTTAGGACAAGTTATTACTTTTTTGTCTTTATTTTTCCTCGACTGACTCCTGCTCTGTATCTTCAACAGCAACGTAATCCTGAGGTGCGGCATGTGGATCTGGAGATTTTATAATGCCATGATATGGGGATCAGGATGAAGTGGAAGGAGAACCAATCTAATCTCAAGCAACCTCCCGTCCCGTTCTCTCCCAAATAGCAGCTGAGCTCTTATGTTAAACCTATCCCACATCAACAAAGCACTAACCTGTACATGGTTTGTTGCTTGTTAAAATAGCAACACATGGAGACATGGCCAGTCATTGGATAATAGGTCTAGATGGTAGTTTGTACTACCAAAACCTTAAAAACATGTTCATGATTATAAAAGGACCATTGTCTTGTTTCATTTTACACTTTGCTAACGAAGCAGCATAAACAACAGAGATCTCGCATAACACCAAGCTATTGGTGAAAAGGATATCTCTATAAATAGTTCACATAAAGGGTAAATTGTCTATTCTATTACTCTATTGCTTTCTGGATTCCCAGAGATGATGGCATGTTCAAGCAATGCCATTATCATTGAATGAAAAGAGATAATGTGTTGAATGCGAGTAAGTTACAAAAAGGATAAACAGTCATTTTAATCTACTGAAGAGGAAAAAAACAGTTTAAATAGTTTAAAAAACTTTAGATTATTTTGTAATTTCCGATTTGAATTGTACTAATAACAGATTTAAAAACAAATGTGTATTCTAAACTATATTGATATATTTATCAGTAATGACAGAACTATAGAACCAAATAGGGATCTTTAGCCCACCTGATGAAGACTGCTCTGATCTTCACATCCTTCCTATGCTAACAGTACTGATGTCCTTATGCTGCTTTTGGGACATTGTTTACGCTCTATTTCTGTGTGAATGAATGAAGAAAACCATTGTAGAAGATCAGCAAAGACCGATCCATGTTTTTAAAGCCACTAAAATACATTCTGGGTGTGCATTGTTGATTTGTCACCTAGTTTGTGAACACTATGGGCCATATTTTTTTTCCATTCGAAATAATTCTTGACTGTGAAAATACAATGGTTTTAATATATGAAAAAGAAGCATTCAGCCCATTGAAATACCTTCATTACACATGCAAACAATACATTTTGTGGTAGTTATTTCAAGTAGTTAAGTCTAACCTTGGGGGTTTTAAACATTGTAATGTGATCAGACATCAGAGCTTTGAAACTTTCTCAGCTCCCCTTAGGGAACAGTCATCTAATGCAGGTTGGATGAACACCTTCAAGGTTAGAAAGTTCACAATTGTTTTTGGAAAAGGCTGTAAGACTATATATATTTTTTAAATATGTTTATTTGATTTGATTGGATCTTTGAGCTGTTTGGAGCTACTGAAGAAAATTGATTAATAAATTGCAGTTAATTTATTAAACCACTGAATAGCTGTCCTTTTTATGAATCTGCACTAATGTGCACCAGTTTGGGGTAAGATTTCTTTTTATGAAAAGATTTAACACTTAAGAAAGGATGCAATTAATTGATCAAAATTACATTAAATGCATAGTGTTTTCAAATAATTGTTTGTTTTGGATTTTCCTTCACAGAATTAATTACATTTTAAAATATATATTTATATATATATTAAAAATCTGTTCTTTATGTAGGCTGTAATTTAACATTTCTCTTCAAAAACACGTCATTGGCCAGCAGACTTATCAATATTCCTGTCTTATATGTTGATTGAAATAACATTGGCACTGTAACCTTCAATTACAAAGCCGTTTCTAAAAATAATGGAGCCATACTGATTTCCACACCTCAAATGTAGCATCAGATAGGCAACCTTGTTTTCAGTTTGCAGTGTACATGATGCATCTAAGCAGCAGAGAGGTTGTACATAGGCTGTGTGTCAAATTTTTATTGAGCAGCCTACCTAGACAACATTTGCGAGAGCACTGTGAACATTTGTCTCGATTGCACCCTCAGGTTCCAAAACTGCTTTCTATGTAGGAAGCTGCACACAAGGCATCGAGACACAGCCATGGACATGTTAAACGTGCGGCGCATCTGTGATGGTGATCATGAAGAAAAGGTAGAGACACTGCGGCTGAACATCGGATGAGGGTAAAATCACGTCTGTGAAGGTATAGTGTTTTTTTTTTCTTGTGATCAAATGGATGTTTACTCGACAAATCGTAGAAAAAATATATACATTGTCGTTGACATGCTTATATATCATATCAAAATAAATCACTGATTCTGCGGAGGTTCTTTTGAAATGTGGCGATTTCGTACATGGCGCCCAATGTTAAATTAGCTTTTTATTTGTAAAACAGATACGATATATTTGTGTTTTGCTCACAGTATCATGAATATGTCAGGCTATTTAAAATACCTGAATATTATATTCCGTTTGAGTTTAACTGATATATATCCCGTTTGTATACGCTTGTATCTTTTGAATTGTTTATCGACTGTCTATTTGATAGATATTCGTGTGAATATGCCTATTGTTATTGATGTTTGTTGTAGAAAACACAACAATAGGGGGCGCTATCGGTCTTGTCTTGATTGCCAGGTCCTCCTTTAATTCAGTAATAATGAAAGAATGAATGAAAACATCACGCTATGTGTCTGTTATTTTACCTTTCAGTATTGTCATTCGGCTAACCTTAATGTGTCACTGGCTGTGTCTGGAATACCTAACGAGCTGTCTACCTAGACAGCATTAGGGGCATCATATCCACATTATGAGCCATTTTATGATGCTCATACAAATGGTGTCAAAAAATGCTGCTCTTGCTCGCTAGATTTTGAGAGACAGCCAGTGTTTTTTATGTACCCTCAGTAGACATCACGCACAGATTGTTTACTCTGAGCTTTGAGCCTCTTTACAATGCTGCCTTGTAGAACCCAGAATCAAGCAGCATTGTACAGGGCTATGAAAGCTCAGAGACACACTTCCATGTCAGCCTGGCTGTTTATGAAGGATTTCTGCCAACCTCGAGTATATTTATTGGTGATTATTTTGTATCATTGAGATTTACACTTCTTTTAAATATTAATAGATTTGAAGCTATGTTTAATCAGCCCTGTAATTGAACTGAAAAGTGATATTCGTACACAGACATTAGCTCATCCTGTTTCGATGTCTTGCAATTTGATTCCTGCGTAAGTTTGAATAATTAAATATACCGTACGTAATTAGAAATCTCTGATTGGCTGGAAAATAAAAACACTAATATATATTAATATATATATATAATACGTTACTAATAATATCTTTTATCATGTGGTCTTTTTTGTTGCTCCTGATCTTCTCAGTGGGGAACAGCATCATTCGTTTTGAGGTTTACCTGATAATGCTTTGAATTTTGGTTCATGCTGGGATCACATGACTCAGAAAGATGATATGCCTCTCTGAACCAGTAGTTAATTTACTTAATTGCTATATTTATTTACAGCAACAGACAGCGTCCATGCTGTTGGATTGAGTAATGTTGCCAGACATCTGTTGGCATGTGACAAAAAGCCTTCGCTGTAATAAATATTCAAATAGCAAATATGGTTAAAAAAACTCTGTAGACACAAATTAAGTTTTCTAACAAAAAACAAAATGTTTTATTCACAAATAGCAGTTCTTTCTGCATCTCTTGTTTTATACATGGCTTATGGGAGTGGAGATGGTGTTGGGAAGGGGTTGCAGGCACTTGAAGAGGACCTCAGTGAGAACAGCTGGAGCAGGGCTGGAGACCGTTCTCGTTGCACGCTGTGCACTTCAGAGCTTTGAAGGAGTCTGTGAAGCAGTTGCGAAACACAGACATTTTGCTGCCATGGCACATAGGGCACGGGACAAAGGCAAATCCCCCACACGTCTGGCATGTGTCGGGGTGCTGAACCCTCTACGATTGGACAGAGAGAAATGGGAATGAATTTTAATTACACGCTGGACCCGTGTGCAGATGCTCTTTATGATACAATCTGAGTGATGCTTTATTTATATATTATAAAATAAGTAGGGCTGTCAAACGATTAATCGCATCCAAAATAAAAGTTTGTGTTTACATAATATATGTGGGTGCACTGTGTATAATTATTATATATATATATATATATAAATACACACACATGCTTGTATATATTTAAGAAATATATATATAACTAATATTTTTTTCTTAAATATACATGCATGTGTGTGTGTGTATATATATATATATATACTTTTATTTTGGATGTGATTAATCGCGATTAATCATTTGAAAGCCTTAAAAGTAAGACAAGTACAAGCTTGTATTTTGGGCTGCTCTGCACTGTATGTTTTTTATTTTATTTTACTAAAAAGTGTATGTCATTATTGACACTTTGTTTGAGAATAGCATATAGAAAGGTATTTAAATCTATACATTTGTAGAAAGTGTAATGCAAATAATATTAATCACTGATATAGTTGAATGACAATGAATGACCAGCAATAATAAACATTTCCTCTCATAAGTGGTTCCGTTTTCCTTGATAAAATAAACCATGGCAATAAACCAGATTTGGCTTTATACTTGTGCAATTAGAACCAACACTTTAAACAATGCTGGGTTGTTTTAGTCCAAATCTGGATCAAATTATGGATAAAAATATATACATAATTCAAAATTTGAACCCAACTTTCACTTTCAACTGTAATTTTTTTAACCCAACATTTGGGTTTGTCCATATTAGACCCAAATTTGGGTTGAAATAACCCAGCACTTTTTAGGGTAAATTTCTGTCTTGTGTAAAAACATATGAAGAGTTCAGATGCAAAAGCCTCTAAATGCCATTTGAAATTTTCTTCTTTAATGATGATTTTTATCAAACTTGTATATTTAAGTTCAGTAATTTCACTTAAATAACAATTAATAGGTAATTATCATTGCCATTTAAGTGAAATCAGCAAAATTAAATATACAAGCTTGATAAAAATGATCATTCTAGAAGAAAATTTCAAATGGCACTTAGAAGCTTTTGCATCTGAACTCTTCATATATGTAGGCTATTGGTCTTTACTACACTTAAAAATGATGGTTCTTTATTGAAATTTATGGTTGAACCTTTAACATGGAATGTTTTAAATGCAAAAAATGTGCCTTATGGTGACATTTCACACTACACCCTTAAAAATAAAGGTATAGGGGTTACTGCAAAGATGCCATAGAAGACCAATTCTGGGTTCCCCAAAGAAACGTTCAGTGAACAGTTCTTATAAGAATCTTTTTTTTTTCTTAGTGCGTGGAACATTTTAAAAAAATCTAGGTTAAAAAAGATTCTTCGTGGAACCAAATGCCAATAAAAAAAACCCTTTAATTATTTTGGTTCTTTTGAGAACTGTTAACCCAAAATGGTTATTCTCTGCAGAAAGTCCCTTTTGGAACATATTTTAGTGTCAAATATCAATATGTACCTCAATTTTGGTGAGGAGATCCTGAAGCTCCCCTAATTCATTCATTGAAAGTATTTTCTCTGCACCCTGGATGTGCAAGACATATGCAAATCATTATCCAGAGTTCAAACATTAGCATAATGATGTTCAGTATGAATAGTTTGAACGCTGACCCCTAGGTAATGTCCATCAATGAAGACCACAGGCAGAGAGGGAGGTTCACCCACTCGTTTGCAGCGTGTCTCCAGTTCCTTTCCGTATTCACTGTCTAAAGCGATGTTCTTCTCTATGAACTTCACCCTGTGGTTCTGAAAGATCTTTCGGACCAGCTCGCATCGCTCAAACGTAGTCCTGACCACTCGAAAACTGGTGGTGTAGATTACAATTCGCCCGAACTCGAGAGTCAGTTCTGGCTGAGAGAAAGAAAACATAGAAGTCTAGTGTTAGACAAGAGTCTCTCTCTCAAAGTTATCCATCACATCTCATTGATTCAATGAGTGAGCAAAGGAATTTGCAACAAAACATTCAGAATTAAAAGAATAGATCAGTTCAATATCTTTAAAGCTGCAAATGAATAGTAAAATCAAAACTATATTGTGTGTACAAGATTTTCAGCAGCTTTAGGTAACATGAGGCAACAGCTGAACATCTATTGATTTTGTGAGTCACTGTTCCTGAGATTTACCTTTCTTTCTTGGAAGAGTGAAGCTGTTTTTTTCCTTTGCAAAGAACAAAAATAGACTCAACCTTCACACATTTTAAAGTGAGGATGGACCTGCGCTGTCTTATGTAACGTTGTGTTTGGCTAACGTGATCTTACTAGCGGCTTTTAGCCTACTAGTTGAGGAAAAATTCTCAAATTACAAAAACAACACTATTACAAGCATAGAGCAAAAGTCAAGCTAATCAAAGCATGACGTGCCAATAAATAATTTAATTTATAGTGCACTTTGATCTACAGCGCATATTAAAGATATTGTCACACTGATTTTTACCATCCTTATCTGACATAGCAGCTTATAAATCGTTTACACATATCAGTCAAAGGTTGTGGTTTGCTTTAGCTGCTTTGATAAATAAAGATTCAATGTTGCAGGAGAAGAAAATACAGTGTCTCCAATGCATTTGGACAGGAAACTTAGGGCCTGTTTACACGTGAAATGACCAGGGCCTGTATCAGAAATGCTCTTAAGCTTTGACTTAAGTGTCAAAAAATTCCTAGTAAAAAGTTGGACTAAAGAGGGTAAGAGATTTTATAAAGAAGGTAAAAGCAACTTGCAGTGAAGTCTCAGACTGATTCTTAAGTGCTGACTGAGGTGAAAGTTAAGTGTTGCAAACTATGGACTACAATGACGTCAACCCAAAATGGCTGCCCTCAACCACTGAATCACCCTTTATATTCTCACGTTTACATTTACAACTTGCATTTATTCATTTAGCTGGCGCTTCCATCCAAAACGATTTACAATTGCTATATATACTGTATGTCAGAGGTCGCAGGCCTCTGGAGCAACTAGTTTAAGTCTTGATATATTCTTAAAATATATTTATACAGCCCCAGAGGTTTAAATAGCAATATTTTGGCACTAACCACACCAACATGGCCAAAAGTGATGTGCAAACATTGTTGTTGTTTTTTATTTTATTTTTTTTTTAATTTTTATTTTTTTTGCTTAAACCATTAAAATGTTAGGGAAATATATATATATATATATATATATATATATATATATTAAAATATGAAGAAGGAACAAAACATCATTGCATCATTGCTCTAACTATAAATGAGGAGACATATCAATATAAATGGATTCCGTAGCATCAACACTTCATTTGTAACAATTTTGCACAATGCAAATCCATTTTTTTTTAAATAAATGTAAATTCAGTGTCTTAAATAGCCTAAAGGATTTTATAAAATACATAAAATGATTGTTGTCATGCTGCTGTGACTTTATCCTTGCAGGCTCATTATTGGATGATTCACAGGTTGGGGGAAGCCATTTTGGGTTGACATCATTGGTTGACAATACTTTTTTTTGGAAATAGGTTCATTTTACAACTCCCCCAGAGTTAAACGATTGAGTTTTACTTTTGATTTTTGAATCCATTCATACTGCCATAGATGATAGTTAATGAGACCAGAAACTGTCTGGTTACTGATATTCTTCAAAATATCAGAAAATCGGATGAATGGATTCGAAAATGGTAAAACTCAACTGTTACTCTGAGGGAGTTGTAAAATGAGCCTATAGTTCCAAAAAAAAAGAAAAAAAAGAAAATAAAAGTGGAGTATATCCCTTTAAGAATCAGTCTAGACTTTGCTGAAAGTTGCTTTTACCCGCTTTATAAATGTTTCCTTGTCTTAGACAAGTCAAGAATTTTTCCTAAGAATGTTTTGACACTTAAGACTATTCTTAAGACCATTTCTGTGAAGTTTTATACATGCCTTGGTGTAGGCTAAATCCTCTCCGAAACGCATTTGAGACGGATTAAAATCCGATCGCTCAAACCACTTCAGGAGTCTGAAATGCATTCCGGATAAAACTGAACAAGTCTAATTGCATCTGCTCTGCGCAACAATCAATGCAAAAATAAAGTGTGTTATAGACCATTTTGCAAGATGTAAACACTGGTCCAGAAGCACTTCCTGTGATAAAATACAACTAACAGAACATATAAAACTTCATCAAAAAGTTAAACAAACATCTTTAAGATGTTTTCTTTACATGTGAAATAATGAAAACAGTTACAAACTGAAACAGGAAGTGTTTCTGGACAGTGTTGTTTACATGTTGCAAAATGGTCTTATGACGTGTTTTAGCCTGATCATGTGACAGCACGCATTGCCGCAAACGAGCAGCTGAGCATCTCTTCATCAAGCCACCGCGCAAATAAAACTGAAAGTAAGTCGCAGACTCAACACACAAACACACAATCCTCTTCATTAAAAGTAAAGAAACTAAATTATCTTACCAGTGCTTTAATTAGAACATTTATGTAGCTTTTATAAACGTGCTTCAGAAAAAAAGCAGCACTGGTTTGCATCTTGAGAAAAACAATAGCACTGAAATATTTTAAGCTGTCTGTGCAAATTGATTTCAGTTAAAACAGCTCAAACATGCATTTTAGTCTTGGACTAAACATGCCTTGTATATGAAACTGGGGGTATATGTTGTTTTCATTGGATTTATGAAAGTCCGTTTAATCCCTGTTTACCCCCTGTTAAAAATGATATAGAATTACAGCACTGTTTTAGTGCTCAACAACAAAGCATTGGTCCAGAGAATACATTAAAATGATTAACTTAGCCAAAACACTTAAAGAAATGCATCATTAATCTTTAATCGTACAGTGATCTTGCTTAGTGGGACAGCTTGTTTGTCTGACCAAAACCTGAGAGAAGGTAACAGGCTCTGTAACCAATAGCGGCTCAGGAAAAGGGTTCTGACCCTGTTAAGGACACACGAAAAAATTCTTGAAAGCTTTTGAGCAGCTGTCGATAGTCTGCTAATGGCAATGTTAGCTTTTAATGTGCATTGACATCCACCGTCAGGGATTAAAGATTTTAGAGATGCTTGAGAAAGCTGTCCCTCTATGACTTACCCCATTGTTTTTAGCCAAGTTATCAAAGCGTATTTGGCCAGCACTGACTTTGTGCTTGACTCCTCGAACCGTTCCATTTTTACTGAGGATATTCACTCGTTTGGTACCCAACACTTTGTCTCTTCCCCCTGCAAACATCAGCAAGTCATCGGGGTCACTTCCGCTGTCATCCAGCTCCGAGCCCAAGAAGTGTCCGTTCGCCTCCCCGGTGGTGGATGGAGTGCTGGCCCGGTCTGCCTCGGAGCAGCTGGTGCAGTCTGAATCCAGGGAATCCGATGGCCCTTCATCCTTGAACATCTCTTTCAAAACCCGCCCGCTGTTCCCCGAGGCCACCCGGAATCTCACCCTCTTCTGCCTCTTTCCATCCTCCGGTGTCAACAAAGCCTCCTCCATTGCGTCGACTTACATGGTCCAAAAAGAAAAAGGCATTTTAATCCCTCGGATTCATGGGTGGATGAATATAATTAGCCCCGGGTTTGCTCCATGATGTCCCCTGGAGCCCAGGCACAGCGAGCAGATCTGGAAAGAGGCAGATCTGTGCGTTACCGTCAGCCTCACCACCCGTGTTCCTGTACATGTTAATAATGCATGTGGCCTTGCCATGGTTACTGAGAAAACCGACCATGAAGAAACTGATAGTCTTTTTAAATAATTTATCACGCCATAGATTTGTCTCTTTTTGACAATGAATAGCCTTGACTCATGTCTATGTCATGTCAAACGTGTGCCTGTCTTTGTGACCTTTAGGTGTAAAGAAAAAAATCTTTCATTTGCTCACACTCATGTCGTTTTTAACAGGTAAGTCCAAAACATCTTCAAAAAAAAAAATTCTACAGTAGAAAGAATCGGTCCCACTTTAGATAGGGTCCAGTTCTCACTATTAAATTACTATTAACTGCAACTTTTGCCTCAATAAACTCTCAAAAACTGCTTATTAATACTGTAGTTAGTACACTCTAAAAATGCTGGGTCATTTTAACCCAACTTTGGGTCAAATATGGACAAACCCAAACAAAATGCAGTTAAAAAATTTAACCCAATGGCTGTGTTTGTCCATATTTGACCCAAAGTTTGGTTAAAACAACCCAGCAATAGTTGTTACATTTAGGTTTTGGGTAGGATTAAGGGATATATAGAATAAGGTCATGCAGAAGTCATTGATACAGTGTGAGATTTATAAGTACTAATAAGTAGACAATATCCTAGCAATATGCATGCTAATAAGCCATCTTAATAGTTAGAATTGGACCCTAAACTAAAATGTAACCAAAGAATCATATTTGACTTGATGACAGAAGATTCATGGTTGAATGTTTTTGGTTGAACATTCCTCTTTAAAAATTGTTTTATGTTTGTTAGTTGAGACAGCAAGTGCATATATATAAATTGAGAGGTGCATTGATTTGGTTTGGAAATTTTCACCAGTTAGACGTTCTAAATCTTTTATGATTGCTTGTCAGGAAGATGGAGAGACTTTTTTCTTTTCAATTATCTACTGTGGTTCCCAATGGAGCTCAGAGCTTCTTAATGCACTGCAGTTTCATGCCACTTAGAAGATTGCGCTCGGTCTGCATGCAAACACCTGCTGTGCTTGAGCATGAGGTGAAATGGAGCTCAGCTGTCATTGGCTGGCATTTTTGCACCCATCCGCCCTCCAGTGGGGGCTGCAGGAAGCATTTCGGCTGTTGTGTGAGTACTACAGCACTGCAGAAGTGGGCCGAGCCATATTGTGTGTGCCAGAGCGCTAGGCCGACTCACACCTTGTGCACAGTGACAAGAGTGATGAAAAATGACTTGTGATGAAAATGTGATACATTTTCTGTACTAGACAAAAGGCCTTTTAAGTGAGCATGTTTTAAAGAAATAAAAATGTCACATATAGCAAAGATTCTTTTTCAAATCATTGATGTTAAAGGTTTGTGGCTTGTTTTCATCTATTACTTTAGAAAGTCATATTTGTGTAAATGGACAATTTTAAATTGAATGAATTGAATGAATTTTCAAGCTTGGGACCAGTAAGATTTTTATGTTAATGTTGTATTTGATCAAACGTAGAGTCAAATCAGCTGTAATGTTCTGAAATATCGATACAATTTTCTTGATTCTTTGATGAATAGTTGAAAAGAACAGTATTTATTTGAAACATAAATCTTTTGTTACAATATAAATGTCTTTATTGTCAAATTTGCAATGACACCAAACTTTTGAACGGTAGTGTTTTAATGTAGGCAACCGACTGACAAGCAAGTGTAGGAAATCATAGTTTGTGACTGTAATGTAGCACAATTGGCTCAAAGACTGAATATGTTCACTGTAAAAAATAATCCTGTAAAAAAAACAGTAAACTACTGGCAGCTGTGGTTGCCAGCATCATACCATTAAAATACGGTGTGTTGCTGATTTTGTGTTAGAGAACATATAGCTGTTAAATTAAAGTTTTAAACTCTAGCTGACAATACGGTGTTTGCTGTTAATTTCAAAAACAGTAACACACCGTATTTTTACGGTATGATGCTGGCAACCACAGCTGGGAGCGGTTTACTGTTTTTTTACAGGAATATTTTTTACAGAGTTGAATGTGTTTCAACAAGAAATACATCAACACAGGAAAGGAGCATTGACATGTATCTGATTATTTTAAGGGCAGATTATTTATGTAACACCTTTTAAATTTCACATTCTTACTTGAGCATCATATAAGATTACAAATAAGTTATTTTATGAAGTAATGGCTTCAAGAAACTATAATTGCAAATGACAGACAAACCTCTTGCAGTGGCCTCTTTGTGCCCTCTCATTTATCATGCTTCATCTGTCGGTTCTTACGAAGTCTATCAGCCACTCCCTAAAGGAGTTATCTGAGTTAAACACAGTCAGATGAGATATGCATTGCATTTCAAACAGTAGCATGACAGTTTAAAAGAAAGTCTCATTTAGAAGTCGCAAATGAACCAGTGCCTGTGTAACCCCTCACACCCGGGTCCTACTCGCCCCGCTCCAAGCGGGCCTCGAACCCGGGTCTCCGGCATGAGAGTCAGGCGCGCTAACAAGGAGGCTAAAGACTGCAGCCTCTAGCGTCTGTCGCTAGAGCGCCTATTGAGATCGGGGAGTGAGGTTTACTCGCGCAGCAACTACTAGCTGGCCTCCGTTACACTCACCCCCCTAAACCTCACTCTCATCCGGGTCACGGCACCAATGTAACCCCTCACACCCGGGTCCTACTCGCCCCGCTCCAAGCGGGCCTCGAACCCGGGTCTCCGGCATGAGAGTCAGGCGCGCTAACAAGGAGGCTAAAGACTGCAGCCTCTAGCGTCTGTCGCTAGAGCGCCTATTGAGATCGGGGAGTGAGGTTTACTCGCGCAGCAACTACTAGCTGGCCTCCGTTACACCTGTATATTCATGCAGTAACTTGCTTGTGACTGATGAATATATTGGGCTGCATTTCATTTTGAAGTTCAATATATCATCCGTTTCCAGCCATATGCCAATATACTCAGATAGAGGAATACATTTTATTCATGGGCTTTTACGATTTCCTCAAGACTATATGGTGAACCATGATCTGGTGAGCTCATCTAAAGTACAGTAGGTCTGCCCATGAACATTTAAATCCATCCCTCATTATGCTCCAGCTCAGAGTTTTCTCTGAAGTCAGTGTCAGTTTTGTATGTTCCCAGGCATCTTTCACTCACTGATCTCTCACAAAATGATATGTTATGTCAGAGTTTGTCAGTGTCAGTGTCAGTGATTAGTGCTCAAGCCTCACCATGTCTATTATTAATGTTCCTGAATCAACATCCTTGTTGATATGGCAAACATTGCTAACCATCCAGTCAGGCTGGTTATGGTTAGCAGTTGGGTTTGAAGTATGATTGTTTGATCGGATTGAAGATTGAAACTTCAAGATCAGGACATTGACAAAAGAATGCATACTTGAAGAAATCCAAAGAAAGGAAGGTCTCTTGTTTGGGGAATTCTTCAATAGGGAAAGGATTGAATGTTTTGTATATATATATATATATATATATATATATATATATATATATATATATATATATATATATATATATATATATAGACACACATAGTTTTAAAGGATGCATTATCAAATTTTATTTTGTTTATTAAAATCCTGTTTTCAACACCTGTCGTCACCATTGGACCAAGCATGATTAAGTCATGTCCATGCGTCACAGAGATGATTGACCCAACCAGCTCATCATTTTTATGAACAATGCAGATTAATATAAATCCATGTTGTCTACTTATTTAGCCTTAAATCCAATTCAGTGGAGCATTTGATGTGATTTGTACATATGGTTTAATAAACAAAATAAACGAACTTCAGAGTCGCTCAGGATTTTATAAGAGGATTGTTGAATTGTATGACTGATAAATAAGTTGTAGGCCTTAATATGGTTTAATAATTGAAAAGGTGCTCTCAGGCAATTCAAAATGTGAGGGTTCAATCTTTCACAACAAGTCCAACACCAGCAGGGGGCAGAGTCTGAACTTACTGATTAGTGAATTGCTACACTTAGCCTACTCTACTTATTCTTAACTCGATAGGTCAGGGGCTGGATTTATTAAAAACATGTGGGAGCCGAGTTGATCATAGAGACTATTGGTGCTAATGGGAAATGCGTCACGGCCTAGAATGTTTCCTCATTCAGGTTGCACTCAGTATTTTTCCTAATTAACAGTTACAGTTTAACAATGAATTAACACTTTTGCACTACTGTTAAAATCACAATTATTTTTTACAGTGCAGGCTGAAATTTGGATTGGACTCCTTAATTGATCAGTCTCTGTCTGGGTTCATGAAAGGGATCAATATTCATCTTATTCTTTTTTTTTTATTATTGATTATAATCACCTTCTCAATAATGACAATCTAATACTATTTGAAGAGTTTAGATGCAAAAGCCTCTAAGTGCCATTTGAAATTTTCTTCTAGAATGATCATTTTTATCAAGCTTGTGTATTTAAGTTCAGTAATTTCACTTAAATGGCAATGAAGATTACCTATAAATTGTCATTTAAGTGAAATTACTGAACTTAAATATACAAGTTTGATAAAAATCATCATTAAAGAAGAAAATTTCAAATGGCATTTAGAGGCTTTTGCATCTGAACTCTTCATTTGTTGATTATAATAAAGCGTTTGATACAGTAGAACACAAATTCATGTTTGCAATATTAGAATATACTTTAAATTATACTTAACATTAAAATATATACTTAAAATTACAACCATGTACACCGAATGTAAAAGCTCTGTTAAAATGGTTAATGGGAGTATGGTTAATGGTTAATGGGATTCAGGTAGGTTTTTTTTTTTCTTTCTAGGGGCATCAGACAAGACTGCCCAATCTCACCGTTTCTTTTTCTGCTCCGCTTAACTTTAATCCGATTATCAGCAGTACAAAAAGAAAGGTTGACTCTTGGTTGCAGAGAGATTTATCCATTTATGGTCACGTCTTATTGTCTAAATCTGAAGGTTTGTCAAGATCTGTGTATAGCTCTATTTGTACCCAAGACATTTACCAAAGAAGTTGACATGTTGTTATTTGATTTTTAAAAATACTCAAAAATATATTATGCACTTTTAAAATAACTTGGCTTAAAAAAATAATTGCTCTATGTGGAATATTTTCCTTAACCATTTAATTAATCAACTTGGTGGTATACATTTGTTTTCCTTAGATGCAGTTTTAATATAAAAAACACCTCTTTCTTTATCTAATTTTCACAAGCAAGTTTTTTTGACATTGCTTTTAAACTTCTCTCCTATATAGGTATATTACACACCGAAGAAATACATTACTTTTAAGACATTGGTTTCAGTCTGATATACTATTAGTTAGTCAGTTGTTGAATTCTGATGGACAAACTGTCCTGAGTATTACTGTCTGAAACTTAAGTGCCATATTTCTGTTAAAGAATATGGCATTGTCATGAAGTCTGTTTCTGCCAAAATATTATCTCTATTCAAAAATTATAGGATTAACACTGCAAAGTCTCCAAACATTTGTTTTTAGATCAACTTGATTTAAATAAGGATAAATGCAGTAACCAATTGAGCAGATCTCAGTTCTAAGTCGGTATTGTGTATCAAATAAAACCAAAGAAGTGTCTTTTAAAATTACTCACAGAATATATGAAAGACACATTAGCGTTTTCATCGGGATATTGTGAAAGAGTCTTTAGTGCACTTATTTTTTGAAAGTCACTGATCTTCAATCTTTTGTTTCGGTATGAGATGTATCGATTTGGTGTTAAAATGAACTGCAACCTTGTCTTAAATTTGAAGAGTTCAGATGCAAAAGCCTCTAAATGCCATTTGAAATTTTCTTCTTTAATGATGATTTTTATCAAACTTGTATATTTAAGTTCAGTAATTTCACTTAAATAACAATTAATAGGTAATTATCATTGCCATTTAAGTGAAATTACTGAACTTAAATATACAAGTTTGATAAAAATCATCATTAAAGAAGAAAATTTCAAATGGCGCTTAGAGGCTTTTGCATCTGAACTCTTCATTTGTCATCTGCCTTCATTGACTTTTAAAATTTGTTAGTTAAAATGTATGTTATCGATATGTTTCTATTATTAGGAAAATTTCATATTCATCAAACTAAATAGAGTAACTCAAAACCTAACTTTGCTCATTTTAAATCAGCCTTTAAAATGCATTTTGAGTCTGTAAAGTAAAAAAAAAAATCGAAAGGCCCAAAGATCTCTCCTATAAAGGAATTTAATAGCTATGCCCTGTTTCAAGTTATACTTACCGTATCAAATGTGAAAATGTGTCAAGAACTTGATGTAATTTTTTCATTGGCGCTAGTTCATCTGTGTCGACTTGGTGTGGTGTGTTCCAGGCTTTAAAGGTACTATATGTAGTATAGCGGCCTGTATCGATGATGTTTCAGATTGCAACCAATTTTTACAAGAGCACTCGCACGTGGTTCACAAATATGCACCTAGATACAGCTGTATACTGACCAGCACAACATAAGCCATTTAATAAAGGTACCTTTATTAATTCAAATGTATTTATTTGCTATTTGATCCAGTCTTTTCCAGATAACATAAAATACCCAATCGCGCAGCACGCCACACCATGCATTATAGCCTTATATGAGTAAAAATAAATATGCATGTTTTTAATTCTAATTCGATTCCTCGATCAATATCTGTTGTGCATGCTGTCTTTTCACCCAGGCTTTAATGTCTCAGAATCCTCAGCTATTGTTAGAAGATCCATCAATTCCAAGGGGCCTTTCTTATTGAATCAGCTGATAGGTTGCCAGCGCTGTTCAGGACAGATGGTGCCACCGACTGTTGATTGAGTGACAAGCATTGCTCTTGGTACTTTCATGAGTCCTATTCTAGTCCAGTCCATCTCAAACTCATATACTGATGCCGTTTAAAACTAAAAGTATAATCTCTTTCTCAATTCAGACATTCAACGAATCAACCCAAAAGAATCAACATGTTATTCATAAATACATTAGGGCTGTGCAAAAATTAATTGCGATTAATCGCATCCAAAAAAAAAGTCTGTGTTTACATTATATATTTGTGTGTGCTGTATATAATAATTTTGTATATATAAATAAACACACATGCATGTATATATTTAAGAAAATGTGTTATTCATATATAAAATATTTAAATTTATATAATATAGATTATGTATTTATAAATACAGAATTTAAGCGCAAATAATTCTTAAATATATACATGCATGCATAGGTATTTATATATACAAAATAATTATATACAGCACACACAAATATATTATGTAAACACAGACTTTTATTTTGGATGCGATTAATCGCAATTAACTTTTGCACAGCCCTAAAATACATACATGAGCATTCCTTTGAATATTGAATGGTCCCAAGAACATGCAGTGAGAGACTGTCAATAAGTGTAGATGACACTCATAGCCTCCAGTGAGTGCAGATGTTGTGTGGTCTGACAGGAATAGAGTATTTGGATGGCTCATGGGCTCATTTATCACAGAGATGGCCTCTGACCACATGCTTTGAGCACAAATGATTCCAGGCCCTGTTTACTGGAGAATAAGATGTCACTGTGTGGCTTGAACTTTAGTGCATGTAATATGAATGAGTTATGAGGATTTAATGTGTTGAACTGCTTTTGTGGGTAGTGTTTTTCCCTTTACTTAATTTACATCTGATAGATAGATAGATAGATGGATGGATGGATGGATGGATGGATGGATGGATGGATGGATGGATGGATGGATGGATGGATGGATGGATGGATGGATGGATGGATGGATGGATGGATGGATGGATGGATAGATAGATAGATAGATAGATAGATAGATAGATAGATAGATAGATAGATAGATAGATAGATAGATAGATAGATAGATAGATAGATAGATAGATAGATAGATAGATAATCACAACATTTTTTTTCTTTTGTCAAATCAACTTAAATAATTGATGTAGTTCAGATAACATAATAGTTTGAGTTTCTGATGCTTAAATCAATCTCCTTCATTGTATTAACTCAATTTTTCCAGTTCAATTAACTCAAAATTTTAAGGCAACCAGGTTACTTCATTTTTTAAGTTAAACCAACAATATTTTTTTTACAGCATAGTTTTTTTTAGTTTATTTATATAAGAATATGGTATGTACAGTGTCAATGCAATTTTCATATTCTAAATGCACCGTTTATGCAGCTTTATTCCCCCAAATGTTCCTCTGATCATTTTTGAAAAAGAAGAAGACTGATCTATTTATATCTGTCTGTGAATGAGGGAGCGCGTGTCTGTGTGTCTATTGAGAGAAGTCATTATTTAGACTGATATGTGCTCAAAGATAAAACCACAGCAAACATAATCAAAGAGGCAGGCATCTTGTCTCTGTTGCTAGGCAACCTCAGGAGCAATAGACCCAAATCAATGCAGGCGGGTGGATGCTTGATAGAAAGCCCAAAAACCTTTTGCAATAGGGGCAAGAAATGTTATTATTTGTGGGTTGAAATATCATAGATCTTGTATTATCAATACAATAGTGTCTGCAATAAAAGAAAATTGAGATAATACTCAATGGATGTGGATGCCTTATTCGGATATTTAGGGAGTGATAAAGGCAGAAAATGTGTTTATAAAAATTGTAACCATTTGAGTGGTGTTCTTTATTTATTAATTTAACTGTATTCATTTAATTATAACAACAGCAATGCTATCAAAACCAGTGGGCCTAAGGAACAGGAATGGAGAATTCTGCAACATGTGGCTTGTTGAGAGCAAATCCTCAGAATTCAGCAGCAAACCCATCATGTTTTCCGGCTGAAGGGTAATATGGGAGGCAATTGCAGAGTCGTGATTGCTTCAGGGCCTAAAATAAAGAAATAGTGGGCTGTCATTGTCTCTGCAATCCCCCTTCGAAACAATGAGAGTAACTGCAGCAGGGAATCTCCTGAAGACCTTTCCACACTGAGATCATATTAGGGGACAGTATTTTCGATCAGTTTTTATTTAGCATGGTAAAACTCGCATTTTGTATATATATCAAAACATGCTTGCATTTGTTATATAGGAAATATAACTTATTTAAGATATTGATGGTTTTCAGAGTGAGAACGACTAGCTTTCACGCGTTATTTCGAGTCGACCCCCCCTCTGCGCTCTTAGTTGGCACGGTCCAATTTGTGAATCGGCAGAGCTCGCTCACATTCAGTGTTTCAAGCGTATCGATTCCTGTTCGTGCTGGAGAGATTTCGCTTTCAGCTCCGCGCGCTGATGCTGGAGCGTGTTATCGAGTGCGGAACTGCCGCGGTTCATCAACAACAACATGAATTCTAACCCTAAATAAATGGTTACCGGTCACGGGAGTGGGGGAAAGCTACTTTGGTTACTGTCACCGGCGCTTAAAATCCCTAGACGGGTGAAGAGAGAAACGCAACTGGGAGTTTTAAGCGTTTAACGTTAGTTGACAGGTGGACCAATGCCGCCAGTTCAGAGAACTATGTCGGATCTCCGTTCCCGTGCTGAAGGTAAAACACGTTTAATTCGCCGATCTGTGTCAATCTGTATCTGTCATCTTGAGTTTCTTGACATGTGTACAATCTTTCTCGTGCTCGACAACTGTTGCGAGAACACTTACTGAAGATTGCTTAGGGATTCATTGCGTGATTCTAGGTTACAAATAAGTTCTTTCACAATTGCTTTCAAAGGCAGTGGCAGCATTTTGTGAATGTGAGATGCATAAAGGATCGCTTGCGACATTTACCCATATGGTTAATATAATAAACTGTGATCAGCTTTTATTATTTATCTACATCCATAAGCGTTTTTGTTGACATTCTGTAGGGTGAAGTAATAGGTAATGTACAGGCAGTTCAGGAGTGTGTGTGTGTGTGTGTAATTATTATGTAGTCTAACCTTATTTATATTATATTTGTGTTTTAGTTTGTCATAAAGTTTTAACTTAACGGTGTGTAATGTCAGATTAGTTGTTTGTAGCTGTTTTCTTACTATCTGTTTGTTACCATTTTCTTCCTGGTCCTACTTTGCATATTAATTCTCCAATGAAGATGATGCTCTCCTAGTCCATATGTTCACAACATCAACCCCCAGTTTCACAGACAAGGCCTACAGTAAGCCTAGTTCAAGACTAAAATGAATGTTTGAACTATTTTAACTGAAAGCAACTTGCACTGACATATCGTAAAGGGTTAGTTCACCCAAAAACAAAAATTGTGTCATTAATGACTCACTCTCATTTCGTTTAAAAGCCCGTTCATCTTCGGAACACAGTTTAAGATATTTTAGATTTAGTCCGAGAGTTTTCTGTCCCTCCATTGAAAAGTAGACCATGTGACAATGACATCAGTGGGTTAGTTAGTATTTTTTGAAGCATCGAAAATACATTTTGTTCGAAAAATAACAAAAACTATGACTTTATTCAGCATCGTATTCTCTTACGGTTCTGTTGTCGAGCCGCATTCGCGAGTCCGCATTGACGCTGATGACGCAAGACGCTGCTGACGTCTATCTGGTATTATAAAATTTAAATGCCCTAATTGAACAAAGGCCTAATCCTGGCTTAATTTTAGCCCTGTCTGTGAAACCGGGCCCAAATGTCAATATCACATGTCTTTAAAAAATACCTACAGGTAGTGGGGGATTTTGGCTTTTAGTTCCTGAGTTTTGAAACCTTAAAGGATGCATCTCAGTGATTTTGATTCTTTTGAATCTCATGTTTCGGCAAGTTACATTACGCCAGTTGGTGGAGTCAAGTGATGTTTTTTATGTGAATTATTCACTCAACCGATTCGTTCACGTGCAACCTTTATAATAATTTGAGTAAAATTGTACAGCCATTCTAATATAACTATATAAAAAGACAACTACAATAAAATAGCCTGTGCCTTGTATTTAATGTTAATTCATGAATGTGATTCGGCTACATAATAAGGAGCTTAAATTATTATTATTATTAATAAATGTCGTCTTTTTGTGTTGTTGGGTGCAAGAATCAATGAAAAATTAATGCTGTATCTGGAATTACCTTACATTGTCGTCGTCTTGGCGCTGGCTATAGGCAGAACTGTGGATCGTACCACACAAGTCTTCCAATTACCACATGGGTTTGCCAATCTGGTTCTGTCCGTTACAATTAACTTCTACAAATGAGTGTGTGACCTTGCACATTAAGATATAATCGGATTTTCTCCAGTCATTGTAAAAAACAAGCTAACAAAACTTTCAAACTAACGTTAGGGAAGCCGCAATAGGTATCATGCTGCCTCCACCTAAGCTCCGCCCACAAAAAAAGGTCACCGTCAACTCAAAATTGGTCTATTGATGAGGAGTGTTTATTCAGTAGGTCTACTGTCTATCCAATGAAATGCTCCATAACAGCTCGCGCTCAAATCCTATTGGCTCGTGTTTTAGTCACAGTCTTGCAAGGCAGGACAGCAGTCTCGCACTTCGAAAGGGAAAGACTGAAGTGAACGGAATATGAATCGGCATCAGCAAGTTGCTCGCTCCGAAGTGCTTCACCTGCAGTATTTGGGTATGACGGAGACTTTTTCTCTCATGTATTTGTTTAATTTGTTTTTGAAGAATAGAGATGTGAAAAGGTGTGTGTAAGCCGGGCGATGTTCTTTGCCTGATGTATATTGACAGACTTGACTCAGTCTCTCGTGCTTGTTTGTCTGCATCCTGGATAAAATATCATGCTTCCAGTGACCTCCCTTGTCAACAACCAGATTGCTCGCTTGTATCAGAGTTTGATTTGCAGTCAACGGGCTGACTAGAAATAATGTTTACTGATTGGAATGTCAGCGTATTTGAACAATTTCACTTCCTTGTGCCACTGACTTGCTCATACTTGGGGAAAATTAGGTTGGGAAAGAGTATTTCTCCAATGCATCCTGTTATGCTGGATTTGTCATAGATGTGTGTGATCACTACAGTTGGAAGAGAGTCCATACACTTTACTTTAATAATTTAGCAGGCTATGGCTGATTTCACTCTTTTCACAAGTGCTGGTGAAAATGCAATCTGGAAGACCGTAACCAGCTCTCATCATTTTTCAGTTTAAAAAGCGGCTGGCTGGTTTTAACCTTGGTTTTAGAGAACGTCATGTCTCCTGCTGCCACATTTACCGTGTTTGAAAAGTATCCTGTTCGTCAGTGCAAGCATTTCCCAGCACTGAGCGATCAATAAGCCTGCATGTCCGTCAGGCCTGTGACCTACGCCATACCAGTTTGAATGAAAGCAAGAGACCAGTTTTGAACTGCATTTCTTATTGCTGCTTGCTCTGGTTTCGCTTTCTCCACAGACCTTGCTGTGCGGCACAATGTGTGCATGTCGTCGTTGTCTTTTTGTAATCACTGCAGTGCATCAGGCTGGCTCGTGGCAGGGCAGGGCGGGACCTTGGCAGAACATCGGACCAATCCGCTCATACCCTGTTTCACCCTCCCTCCCACTCCACCTTCACCACCTCCTCCTCAGCCTCCATGTGTCTCTTTGCTTTGGGTATGTCAGAGCTCTTGTCGGACCTGGCTGGGGCGTTTGCCAAAGCAGCCTTATCTGTTGCGGTCGGTAAGCGGAGGTGGCGCGATTATCGGATTGTAGGCAAAGATCACAGAGAGAAGCCCACACCGATGGCAGACCTGCTGGGGCTTTTTTTTAATAGTCTGATCAAATTCATGTCCATAAAAACTTATTTTATGGTCCAGCCCAGAGCCCAGCCAGTATCTGCAATGCAGCTGCAACTTTTTTCCTCGAGTTAGACAAGACAGGCTTTTTAAAGGTGGAGTTACGGTAATGATTACCGCTGTCAAAATAGTTCCCATCATCTTCCATCGATTGAACAAAAGGATAGCCCGCCTGACAGGCTGAAATTCGTGTAACTAGCACAAACACAATAATTTATGATTATGGCTTCTTTAAAACTGTCTGTCTCTCACTTCTGCTCTAACTACTCTTTTGTTTGCCTCGGCCTACGTCGTATGACGCGTTGCTTGCTAGAGGGAAAGGCGTATTCCAGAACCTTGCACATTTTCATCAAAATCTCTACATCAAATTAGATTTCATTAGTAATTTCTACTTATGTGTTTTTAAAAGACCTCTGCAGACAATTAAAAATATTAATTCAGAAATAAATTCAACCTGCATGTTGCTCTTTAAATCTGCTGTCTAAACTTCTAATTGTATCTCTATCTGTATCTCACAGTAATGTTATTTAACAACTCTTTCTCACACACTCAACTTGTTTGTATTGTTAAAGCACCTGGGATTTAGGGCTGGAATGGTGCGTCAACATTATCGATTACATCAATTAGTCGATATGCTTATTATGTCGATATTTGGACTAGTACAGTCAAATTTTACACAGTTCTAGAATACGGTTTTCAGTCCCATATTTTGTGCTTAATACGGCTGCGTTCATTCTGCGTTTCATGAGCTCCTGTGGCTGTGAGGCACACGGCTCAAACGTACTCTCTGCAGACATTTACAAAGCATTAACAGTCTTAAATACACTGTTGGTGGTTATTTAAAATATCTAATGGGTCGTTTCAATTGTGATAAAACGTCACAATTTTATGGACATGTTTGATATTGCTATGGTTAGTTAGAATGTGGTTGTGATTTGAATGATCATATTCAAGCAGTACTATACTTTAATCTAATGACTGATCAAAACATTTCAGGATCCACACTTGTAAGCAGTGGATGCTGTAAATCTCGCAGCCATAGTAAACAACTTTGCTCATTAGGCCTAGACATAAGCTTTTTATGATAAATAATATTAGGTAACGCTCATACATCTAGGTTATGGTTATTATTTATTGTAAAAATTGTTGGTTCTTCTTATTTACTGTCTGTAAATTAACAGGATTAATAATCTATTCAGAACAAAAAAAAAAATTGAATAACTGGGGAGGATTTTTATTTTTTTTTATTTTTAGATTATTTAATCAGGAAAAAAAAATTATTGATAGATGAATCGATTTCAAAATAATGGTTTGTTCCAGCCCTAATGGGATCGTTCAGATCATTATTGGCCTTTTTAGGCTGTGTTCATCATTTGTGCAGATAATGGCTATAGAGTTGGTGTCAGACAGTCACATCGTCTGTGTCCAGCAGACTGAGCGTGTTTCACAATGCGGCTGGTTTGCTATTTTTACCCTGACACATTTGAAGATGGATGTTTCAGATCTGTCAGTACATCTAATGATCCCTCGTTCAAGAGGCCTGAAATAGCCACATTGTATTTGACAATTTACACTCCCAGTAATGAAAGCAGTGTATGTAACCATATTTGAAATAGCCACGTACTGTGATGACGACTTTATTGGTTTGTCCTCTCTATGACTTAATGGCCATGCAAATCATTATGGAGAATGCAGTGTTACGTTTTTGTTAGCCAGCCACACAGATGTTTTTGTTCTTCTGTGTGATAAACTGTGACGTTATGGAGAAGTTGAAGTCACAAGTAAACCTATGCACTAAACCATTCTGCCTACCGTGATTTTGCCATTAGCTTTAATTAGAAAATCCTGCTTTTCTGTTCTCAGCAGTTAAAATGTTTGCAATTTTGAGATGTTCAAGCCATGTAGTTAGTCTTTCTGTAAATAATATAGACATTGACTAACTTATTCCATTCTTGAAGGGATAGTGGACCCACGGTAGGGTAGTGTATGTACTGTAAGCGGTAGTATGTCCTCTATATAATGAAAGTGTTTGTTGCTGTTTTGGACCCCATTGACTTTCACTGTAGGCAAAAAAATAAATAAAAATTGTTTATTTATTTGGCATTTCCCTGTGCTGATTTTGTGGGAAATTCTGTGAGATGGATTTAAATATGCTAAACCCATTTATTGGCAGCTGAAAACAAATAATTCTTAAACATGCAAATCTGCTGAGCTTTCAGCGAATAGTTCTGCAGGCACTGATTCCTTATTTGACTGATTTTTATGCTGCATTAAGATTAAATGTTTGGCCATGTGCTGTTTAAAATATTTGTAATTGGAAATTTATTATAAGTAGTGATCATTATTTGGTTACATTACATTTTGGGTTTTCAAAAGCTAATAATATTGGATGAGAATTGAAGAGTCTGTCGGGATTATATGTAGTGCTGGGTGGTTTGACCAAAAATTTATATCACCTTTTTTTTTTTTTTTTTAAATTAAGCCGGTTTTCCGGTTTGTTTGTTTTTTCCATGCATAATCAGGTGTTCAAAGCATTTTCTGGTTAAGAGAGGAATTACTGCAATAAATTGACTTCGGATGGTCTATTTTATTGTCATTTGTTAAGAGTGTAGAATAGAATAGCGCCCTGTATAACCTAAAATTGTTATTAACGTTTTAATAACTTTCTTATAACCAAGAAATAACGTTTATACAACGTCTAAAAAACATTGTTTTGTTGTTGTAAACATCTAAAAAACATCTGTAAAAAACATTTGTAAAAAACATCTATTTTTGTTTTGTTTTTTTGTGAATGGATTGTACACATAGTGCATGAAAACATGCTTCATCATTCATGAATCTCTTCCTCTCTCTTTACTGATCACCATGTTAATCCTTCATTTTTCCCGCCCCTCCTCCCTTGCCTCAGACAGTCCTAGTTAGCTTCAGCTCAGCCTCAAGGGAACAGAGTGAGCGAGGAGAGGGATTCTGGGTCTTAATCATTATTCAGTCGCCTGGCTCTTGCTGGTCTAGGATGGATATATAAGTTGATTCTTCATTTCCACCTGATAGTTAATTCAGCCGTGGATGCTCATCAGCGGTTACATGTTATCTGTTCATAGAGCAGTTAAATTCTCTCAAGATGAGAATGCGGCTTCATGAATGCATGTTATATAGCATGTGCTAATAAATATTAATCCAGGCTAGATGAATGATGCAGATGTGGGAGATGCCTTATTTGAAGCAGTCGTATGGATTTATTTATTCATGTTGAAGCATGCACACACACACATGCACTTTGTCACACATTCATACTTGACATTTTAACCTATTCATCCACACATATTGAGCAGAATACATCAAGACAGATTTGGTACTAAAGCACATGGCTGGACCAAATGTCAACTCATATGTCCTCATTACACCATCCCTGTTTCTTGGGGAAATAAATTACAGTCTCTTTAACTGCTTAAACAGCCTCAGTATCTTGGTGTACTGCGATTAACTTTAAGTCAGGTCACTTTCCCAGGAAAACCCCGCCGGGATTACCTAGCGTTAACTGTGCTTACCAAATGGCCGAAGGAGCTGTTATGTTTTCAATATATGTTAATGTAAAAATTCAGCAGTTAATCTCCAAATTAATGTAGAAACAACATATAGATATACACTCACCGGCCACTTTATTAGGTACCCCATGCTAGTAATGGGTTGGACCCCCTTTTGCCTTCAGAACTGCCTCAATTCTTCGTGGCATAGATTCAACAAGGTGCTGGAAGCATTCCTCAGGGAGTTTGGTCCATATTGACATGATGGCATCACACAGTTGCCGCAGATTTGTCGGCTGCACATCCATGATGCGAATCTCCCGTTCCACCACATCCCAAAGATGCTCTATTGGATTGAGATCTGGTGACTGCGGAGGCCATTTGAGTACAGCGAACTCATTGTCATGTTCAAGAAACCAGTCTGAGATGATTCCAGCTTTATGACATGGCGCATTATCCTGCTGAAAGTAGCCATCAGAAGTTGGGTACATTGTGTTCATAAAGGGATGGACATGGTCAGCAACAATACTCAGGTAGGCTGTGGCGTTGCAACGATGCTCAATTGGTACCAAGGGGCCCAAAGAGTGCCAAGAAAATATTCCCCACACCATGACACCACCACCACCAGCCTGAACCGTTGATACAAGGCAGGATGGATCCATGCTTTCATGTTGTAGACGCCAAATTCTGACCCTACCATCCGAATGTCGCAGCAGAAATCGAGACTCATCAGACCAGGCAACGTTTTTCCAATCTTCTATTGTCCAATTTCGATGAGCTTGTGCAAATTGTAGCCTCAGTTTCCTGTTCTTAGCTGAAAGGAGTGGCACCCGGTGTGGTCTTCTGCTGCTGTAGCCCATCTGCCTCAAAAGTTCGACGTACTGTGCGTTCAGAGATGCTCTTCTGCCCACCTTGGTTGTAACGGGTGGTTATTTGAGTCACTGTTGCCCTTCTATCAGCTCGAACCAGTCTGGCCATTCTCCTCTGACCTCTGGCATCAACAAGGCATTTCCGCCCACAGAACTGCCGCTCACTGGATGTTTTTTCTTTTTCGGACCATTCTCTGTAAACCCTAGAGATGGTTGTGCGTGAAAATCCCAGTAGATTAGCAGTTTCTGAAATACTCAGACCAGCCCTTCTGGCACCAACAATCATGCCACGTTCAAAGTCACTCAAATCACCTTTCTTCCCCATACTGATGCTCGGTTTGAACTGCAGGAGATTGTCTTGACCATGTCTACATGCCTAAATGCACTGAGTTGCCGCCATGTGATTGGCTGCTTAGAAATTAAGTGTTAACGAGCAGTTGGACAGGTGTACCTAATAAAGTGGCCGGTGAGTGTAGATGAGATACTTGTTTAATGGAATCTGTTTCCTACAACTACTGATGTATGGATGAAAATGACCCCCCCCCCCTCCCAATTTAAAACATTTATTAGGCTTCAAGTGAACTTAAAGCAATCCTCACATGAACCCTTAATAAATGTCATATTTACATGTGCCCTTCCTGTCTAATAGGTAGGAAATGTACAGAATTGAATGAAGTTATCAAACTTACTTTTGTTCTTTGACTGTTGTCACTTTAAGACCTGCAGCTGCTTACAGAGACCAATCTGACACGCTTCTCATTCTCTCATAACTCTTTACTTTCATTTAAGACAGTATTGAACTCATTTAAGACTGCTCATGTGACGAAACTCGACAAAACATACTTTTTGGGATAATTGACTTCATGCACAGCTGCACTACTTCCTGAATTTAAGCCAGCTCCTTGTTTCCTGTCTGCCAGTATTGGCCAAATTGATTAATTCAGGTGTGTTTGACCTCAGCAGGGGCGGAGTGGGACCAAAAAATCTACCGGGAAATTTCGTAGACCACTGGCCCTCGTCGCCGGCACGATTAGCCAATAACATTTACAGTTTTACTGATTTAAAGGGAACTTTGTTGTACTAGTATGCTGGAGTAAAGTTCATAAATGGTCGTTCTTTCCCATAGTATTTTCTAAACGTAGTTGGGTGGACTCTGTGCCTCTAGGGGGGTTCGGGGGCATGCTCCCCCGCAAGAAAATTTTGGACATTTTAAGGTTATAATGCATCAATCTCATGCTCTCTGAGAGATCGAAATTAAGACCCATGAACTGCTCGTTGAACAAAGAAAAAACATTAATTTGTACCAGGACAATAAAGAGGGCTCAAATATTTTTTTAGTTATGAGTCTCAGTTTGCATTACATTATCAATGGTGTTTTAGGATGCCAAACAAATGAGTATTTCAAAAGTATATTTTAACCTACATTTCACTATAATATAGGAAAATTAAAATACTTTTGTCCTAATTTCTTCACTTGCAAGAAATAAACCCTTGAGCTTTTATTTAGGAGAAAACACCAGATGATCGCGAGAGCAAAGTAATCACGCAGAACAAACTGGATGCTATTCTAATGTCAGTTATTATAATGGCGCAACGCCATATGGTTTCAATTTTAGTTCGTTGGCAAAATATAACATAAAATATAAAATTAGGTTAACATTTTACATCTTTACATATCTGTGTTGGGAAAAGGGAGAAGAGCGAGTTCGGCATGGCGGATTCGAACTCGCGTTCAGCGCATCAAAAAGCTGCATTCAAACACTTCACGCCCTACAACCTACGCCACTGAGGCTGTTCTATGACGGGTGTCGTTTTGCTGTAAAGATAGGCATTTAGTGCAAATATATGCTCAGTTATAAAAAATGTAAAAAAAAAAAAAATTATTTTCCTCCCTTAGCTTGGGCCATGGCAAACTTCCAATAAATAAATTTTATCAGACCGGGCCGGCCCTCGCGGCCTCGTAACACTACCGGCCCACCGGGAAAACTCCCGACTCTCCCGATTGCCACTCCGCTACTGGACCTCAGTAGTCACGGCAACAATAATCAGACACACCTGAATTAATCAAATTGGCCAATAATGGCAGACAGGAAACAAGGAGCTGGCTTACGTTCAGGAAGTAGTGCAGCTGTGCATAAAGCCCATTGTGTGTGTTATTGTTCGTTCAAACACGAAATAGGCTAACTCTCTGCACACGATACTGATATCTTTCTGTGCATTACGTGTGTCAGGATATTCTTGTCACACTTTAATGGTTTAAAAGCATTTGCATGAATAAGAGCGCGATGTAACGGTAGCTTAGAATGATAGAAAAACGAATGCTGCCTGTGTTAAATATTTAAACGCATTAAACTAGATAAAAATGTATCGCATTCCGTTAACGTTGACAACCCTACTTTTAACACGGCAGGAGTCCAATAAAGCCACCAGTTTATCTGTCAAATCTTTATTAACCAACATTAGCGTTTATATCGGAGCGGATTGTGGAGCATTTAAGTCGCACGGTGTAGCACACAACTGACAGGAACAGCTGACAGGTGGAGAACAGTGATTGGATCTAAAACACTCTTATATCCATCGTTGTAATTCACCAGACAACCAGATGAAAGCCTGCAACACACAGTAGACACGCATTTGTGCAGTGCAGAGCTGCTTAAAGAATATTATAGATTATAGAATTGAACTCTGTGTGACCGTAACCGTATCAAGGACTCTGATACAGGACTGATAACCCACAGACTTAATTGTTTCTTCTAATTATTGGAAAAAAAAAAAAACAGACTTTGTATAAATAAGCTTGTTTTCATGGAGGTCTGAGGGTGTCAGATTTCAACAATCTTAGACATTGTAGTTCTTTACTGGGAAAAAATCCCTTCAATGCTGTGCTCTGTATATATTTTTGATCTAGTAGCCCAATTTCATAGCCTGTTACAAAAGCCTCGGAGACTTGAGTGATAGAAAGCAGTGATTTTAGCCCATCACCCTTGAGGACGTAATCAATACATGGCGCCATGCAGTGAACTACCAACATAAAGCCATGTATTTGCTGTTTTCTCCTCTCTGATCTCTCTGTTTCTCGCTCGTGTTGGTGTTGATGTCCCCGATCAGACATGGCCTTGTGTCATTCAATTCAACAGATGCCCCCGTCAGCTGTCCGGCCTGCCAGAATATGTCTTTTTTTACGCCTTGAGTGATTAGAGCTCCAAACAGGTGGTAATGGCATTCTTTGTTGTTTCTGTCAAAATGCCACTGCATCCATTTAATATCACTGGTGTTGACAGCCGCACCTCTAATCCATTCCTTCCTTTTAATGGAGATCAATGGAAATGAAGACAAACTAAAATGTAGGAATGGGTTCATAATTCATAGCCAAGATATCTTGTTTTTTCCTCCTCCTGTATGTCATGTGTGGGGATCTGTACACAAGAAAGGACCATGGTTTATATAATCAATCATTTAAAAACATTATTGAATCATTCTGATGAATCCTGTCCTGACTGAACCCTTGAATCTGTCAGATTGGTTACAGATTCAACATCTGACCACAAGATCATTTTCCCGTTATTACCAATCACACATAAAAAAAAAAAAAAAACGTTGACCAAAATCGTGTTTTTCATGATCAATCTGTTTTTTTTTTTTTAGGGTTGACATATTGCTGCCAAAGTACTCGCGGCACTTACCCACACCTAAAGGAAACTTTAATTATCACATTACGCAAACGCAACATCCAGTTATAGCACTGGTACAGTTCCATAAGGAAACGACTGTCCTGCATTTTGATAAGAAGCTTTCAAAGGCTTGTTGCCTGCATGCTTGTGTGCTCAAAGAATGGAGTGACAATGCACTGGAAGAGGGATTAAATGGAAACGCATCTGCTTATGTTGATATCCCAGCACAACTCAGTGTGTCAAAGGTTCTTCAGAGTCAAAGACTGACTGAGTATTTAAAGCTCCGTTGAGAGGCACTAGCAAGTATTGTCAGTGTTAACTGAAACTACAGCTCATTTTCATTCATTTAAATAAAGCTGAAATACTGTAAAACGTCAAATAATAGCCCGGGCTTTTATTTTCCCAAATCGTCAAACTGCACCAGCTTGTATTTTTGAGACTGGCGTCTATTTGAGACCGGCCTTTATAATTTAGTGTCGAGATGTTGAAACTGCGGAAACTGCGGTCTTCGAACCTTTTACTATCTTGTCTATTGATTTTGATTAATATGCTCACGAGAGAAAGCAAGACAGCGAGCGCTCGTTTTGTTTGAAGACGCGAGAGTGCACGGCCGTGGCTCTCTCTCCCTCTCTCTCTGCTGGTTATGCGCCCTGTCAAGCACAGCAGTCCTTCTACTCTACATCACTCACCAATCAAAAAAGGCTTTGGCGGGGACGAGAAGCGGACGATCTGACGGGTTTTAGAAGATTAAAAACAACCCTAAACTAAAAAAAAGTAACTCTATTTGAGACCGGCCTTTATTTACCCAAACCTGTAGCCACACCAGGCGTTTAAAAGCGGTCTATTTGGGACTCGAATACTATTTGAAGTTTTACGGTAAAATAGTAAAAAAAAAAAAAAAGTACAAAAAAAGTTTTGGAACTCGTCAGTTTCAGGTTGATGTTTTGGTTTCTGGTTTGTTTCATTAGTTATCATCATGAATTGATGGGGACTAGATATGTTGAGTCTTTTTGATATGTTGAGTTTTTTAATTTTTTTATTTTCATCCTTTCGTGGAGGGGGCAGGAAATATAAGATATTCTTCATCCTGCCTCCTTTTCATCATGGTTTATAAATTACATAAATGAGAATGATGAAGTAAGCTAATGGAAATATCCATGAATGAAATAAACATAAACTACTACTAAAATAAATTAGATGAAAAACTTACAAATCCTTAAAATGGTTGAAATTCTTAATGGTTGAAGTACTAAAATTAATAAAAGTAAACTAAAATAAATAAAAGCATAATAGAAATACTATTAAAAAAAAAGAACAAAATTACTAAAAAACAAAACAAATGAAATTACATTTAAATGAGATTTTTCAAATGCTAAAATAGTATAGAAATAATACTAAAACAACATAGCGGAAGCACCAGTGGGATTAAACATGACCAAGAGGAAGCTCCATGTTAAACAGGAAAGGCCTGTTAAGGTGGCCGAGTAATTAAAACCACAACAAGCAAAAATAGCATCACGAGAAGCTTTAAGAACATGAAAATAGCACAGTTATGTAGCGGGATCCTTTCTTCCATCCCCTCACCAACTTATTCCAGGACTGAAATATATTTTCTCGATCAAGCTAATAAGCATCATATGAAAGCACCTCCAAATTCCCTATCAAAATTCATGTAATTACACCATTTCACTGCTTGTATTGCTCATTTCCTTTGACACTATATGTTTGCTCTCTCTCAGCTATAGATGAAGGTTACTAAAAATAGTCATCTCACCTCCACCCTCAATGTTTTGATCAACAAGCCACCACACGATCCGTGCCTGGCCATCGCGGGTGAGTTACGCAACAGCCCACCCAATGACCGCACAGGATGAAAGGCTTATTGGATTCCCCGAGGCTCAGGAGGAACTCTCCAATAGCACAGGCTTATATAGGTAGCCCAGCTGGAGCCTGAACTTCATCTGGCGTGATACCGGTGCTAATCTTGCTAGTGCTGGTTATATGAGGCATGACTGGCCGCTAAACTGCAGCAGATGCTAGCTCCAACAGTGCTAATGTAATTCAACCGTGGGAATGAAACGGGACCAAATGATACACACTGTTGCTATTTAGGCTAAACTAATGGTCACCATGACGACAATAGCAGCAAACATTAAAATAGCTAGTATAAATTTCACAGGTGTCCTCTGAATCTGCATGCGAGTCTTAAGGGCTTCCCCTGGTTTGCCATCTATTCTTGTTGAGGTGAGATGTAAATAAAATGTAAATAACCTTATGCAAGGGCAAGAATTAGGTCAAACTATTTTAGGAAAACTGTACGCCTCAATCACCACCCTTGTTTGCGTAGGCAGAAAACTGAAAATGAATGCAGTGCAGAGGAAATTTTTGTCATCTCTTGGCTTGGGCAGGGCAGCCGGGGTCAAGACTCAACCTGAACACTAGCTGAGACAGCTGGCCCCGCATATACGACAGCAGGAACTGGAGGTGAGACGAAGGGCATGACAACGGCATGCTGAGGGCAAGTGCCCTTCTTTCCTGTAAATAAATGGAGACCAAAAGAACCCGGCATATCATGGGACACAACTGCAAAAAAAGATACTAAAGCCTAGTTCACTCTACGTGATTTTAAGCCCGATTTAAGCCTGATTTGCAAATCGTTGAGTCGCCGACAAGTCAGGGTGTTATCGCGTGCAAATTGCGGGCGATTAACGCTCGCCAATCCATTAGTGTGAAAGAGCCAACAACGCACCAAAGACAGCTCGCAGACAGGTCACCGAGCTCAGAAAAATATCTAGCATGCTAGATATCTCGAGCAGTCGCGCGACTCAATCTCAGTGATGTCATGAGTACAGCCAATCATAGCAACGCATGGGTTGAGGACACCAGGTAAATCTTACTTTTTCTTTTCTTTTTTGCATTTTTTTTTCTCAGAGCAGATCGTCGAGCAAACAGTGTGCAGCACTAGTTTCTGTCTGACGTCCATATTCGTGTGTTGTGTTCTTCTCTGCAGTTTCGCGTCATTTCTGGTTTGTTTTATTGCGTGGTTTTTCGTGACAAAACATGGTTTCTAGACCAGATAGAATCGTGTTGTCAACTCGTTATTTGTTTGATTATTTTCAGGATTTAGACCGTACTATAGTACTGAAACAGCTCTCATTGAGTCACAAATGATATGCTCTTATCATCCGATCGTGGTTGTATCTCTATGTAGTGTGTTGTTAACTCGTGTAGTGAGTTACCTCCTGTTGTGGATCAATCACGTTGTGTTGTGTGGTGTGAACAGCTAAACAACTTGAACACTCATGATTTCACTGAGAGCAAGTCATGTAGTGTGAACTGCACAGTTCAGCCCGACATTTTAAAATCATGTAGTGTGAACTAGGCTTAAAAGGAGCACTGACGCCTATAGTTTTGGGGAAGCTACTTCGCTGCTGTAGCTTGACTATTCCTAATTTAAAGACGTTAAAATACAATGACTTGAACATACAGGCTTAAAATAAGTACTAAACAGAACTAAAAAAAACCCCAGATAACTATACATTTAGCTCCAAAAATGAACAAGTGACACAGCAGTGTTCATAAAGGTCCCTAAGTAATGAATCCGTAAATCTACTTTTTGGACAAAACTATGTCTGGGATCAGTTTTTATTTATTTTTTTGTTGTTGTTTCTTTGTTTTCTATTCTGTTCTGCAAAAATGCATTACATTGATCAGTGAATAAATTTCCATTGTTGCAGAAGATTTCTATTTTAAATGTTCTTTTGAACTTTCCATTCAAAGAATCCTGAGAAAAAAAAAGTCTACAAAAACATTAATTAGCCCATTGGTTTGCAAAAATAAAGACATGTTTCAGCATTATTATTTTAAAATATATTAATAAATAAAATAAAAAAAAACAATTAATTATTGTTTAAAAAAAGACACTAAACACATTAATGGTAGTGTAATTAAAATGATCAGACCATTTGTACAAAGTAAATCAGTTCTCTAAAGCGTTTTACAAAAATCCATCCACACATGAACCAGTAAATAAAACCGTAGCAAAATTCCATGAAACACATTTTAAACAGATGTTAAACATTCTTCAACATCTTTGGCTAGAAATAAAACAACATAGAGAGTCAGCAGATTAAGAGGGCTTCCCATTTGATCAAATGTACTACCACATTAAGGACAGAATCCTGTATAATTAATGACTGCAGATGGAGCTGGGAGAAAGGAGGATCATAAGCTCGGAGTGAGGAGATAGTGTCTGATGCAGTGACTCTGTATTTCACACACCTACTGAGAAACCAAACTGAAGAATGCAGTAAAGGACAAAGTCATGGAGACACCACTAAAATGAACCTAAATAATCCAAACTCAGTGCAGCAGTTATCAGAACAACCAGAAAGTCCTCCTCTTGTTTAAGAGAATGCTTTGACTTCAATGGTGCAAGAGGTCATTATAGTAGAGAGCCTCAGCTCGGTTGGCTGTAAAGTTTGCTTGCACAATGCTTAAGTAGTACAATACAAAACAATAACACTAGCATGTTGGGGGGGAGTCTGTATCTGTGTATTATTAATACTGCACCATAATCATAATGGAGCAGAATCAAAATAATTTTGTTGAAACCCATACTCAGTTCCAGGAGGAGATTCCTGATAAAGTAATCTTGCATTTCACAGTGCAGAGAGTGGCTTTCATTGTATTCTGCTCCTTCCGTTTCACATCTCTTTTCCTCTAGAGACAGTGACGTTCAGGTTCAGTGTCTGACACACATTTCTCTATGTGATCTTCTCGTAGTATTCCCTCATCGGCGCGCTGCCTCCCTCTGCACTAATTTCATTAACTCCAGGCTAGTTACGCCTCAGCTAAACAGATGCCAACAGTCATCCAGACACAAGATCAGCCTCCTGACACCTCTTACTCTTCCTGTTTTAGCCATTTCTAATCGTTTTACTGAATGTCACCAAATCTGCATTTTGACCTTGATATAGTCTCTTCTCTTCTGTTATTTTTAGTCTTTTTCTAGTTCTTTTCCATTAATAGTAGGGGTGTAACATACACAAATCTGACAGTTCGGTACCTCGGTTTTGACGTCCGTTTTTGGTTCAGCAAAGGGAAGGAAAATAAACAAAATTGCATTTTTTTTATATTAACCCTTTCAGAATTAAGTTTCTGAAAAATATAAAAGTACATTTTCTCAGCTCATGAGGCTTCTATATAGACCATTTTGCAAGATGTAAACAACACTGGTCCAGAAGCACTTCCTGTTTCAGTTTGTAACTGTTTTCTTTATTTCACATGTAAAGAAAACATCTTAAACATGTTTGTTTAACTTTTTGATTCAGTTTTATATGTTTTGTTGGTTGTATTTTATCCCAGCTTTTATGTAGTGTTAAAAAACTGAAACAGGAAGTGCTTCTGGACCAGTGTTGTTTACAACTTGCAAAATGGTCTATATGAGACCAAATGTCAAAAACTTTCCAACAGTACCATTTCAACTTTCATTTTGAAAGTTGTTTTACAGATTTTGTTTTACAGATTTTGCACATTGTTTGTCACAAACTAAATATCTTCGAATCAATCAATATTAGAGTTATTTTATTTGTGTGCACCTTTCTTGCTTTTTTGGATCAAAACTTTTATTGGAATGCTTTTGCTTTATAGATTGCAAATTTGCTTATTTATAACAAAATAACCCTAGGAATAGAAATAAAATGAATATATAAGCTAATATAGTGCATCAATTTAGCGAAATAGTTCATTTCTCTGACTAACAAGCGGTGGACACTGAATGACTTGCCTGAGGTAAATGAAATGCTACATTTGTGGGATATTGTTCACAAGCTGGTTTAGTGATGTCTTTCCACTGTTGAAACATGATTGAGCGATTGCACGTGATATAACACGTTTCAGTTAATTCAACATAACTTCAGTTCATTCATGTTTAGGAAGAGTTGATCGCGTTCAAACTGTGGCGTCTAGTGATCTGTCACGCCACATTAAAGAGCGTCAAAACGGCATTTATTGCTTGAATTTCGTGATAAAATGAACAATTCGAAAAATGACACTTTTCTTTCTAATTGAAAAAAACAAAATGTGGAGCATATAGCGATTACTGGTGGTGATTAAGCTACAAATCTGTATTTGTCTTGTACACACGTTTCACCCCTTTTTAATCAAATGTCAAGGAAGAAAAATTTGTTTTGTGACCTAAGGTTAAGGGAGGTCAACATTAACCATGGGTTTGGGCTGGGGGCGCTTGAGAGTATCACGATACATAACGGGTGGTGTATCATGGTTTTTCAGTTCAGTTTGAATATCGCTACACCCCAATTAATAGTAATTATAATTCATAAAGAATTAGATGTCAATATTTAATTAATGTAACTGATGTACATGAATATCATACATGCACAACTTGCTCTTCATTTAAACAAACAATGAGCTATCCAAAGAATTAAAACTCATGAGTTGCAACATAGGATAATGAAATAATCTTTATAAAAAAAATAAAAAATCTTTAGGAAAAATTGATGTTCAAATAAAAGTTGAATTAAATACAATCACAATATTTGCAATTTCGATATATTATCATATTGAATATATCATCCAGCCCTACATCAGCCAACAGGTCTGCTTTGGAGGTCACAGGCAGCCCATGGTTGCCAACGCCATGAATATAAGAAGGAATGAGAACAGGTGCCGACAGAGTCCCCTCTCTCTGAAAGAAAGGACGGAGAAACAACAGGAGAAAGAGAGAGAAATGACAAACTGTGAGAGACAAAGAGTAACAGCAAGTGAAAAAGGAAGCCATTGGGGAGGAAAAGAAAGAGAGCGCGAGAGGGAAGTGTCACCAGAGGGGAAGCCTCCGGGGCAGGATCAATGGTGGCAGGAGCTGTAATGAGGTTGGAGGGAGGCCAGATTTCAGGATTATTGCTTGTGTCAGCCAACAGACAGGCAGCCAGAACAATGGCACAGGGGTCACACACTCCAGAGGGGTGCCCGCTGGAGGAAGAGGGGCACAGAGTCCCTATTCTTGACTTGGCACTCTCTGATATGGCCCGAAAGACTATTTGTGTGTGTGAGAGACTGGCCAAATGCAGTGGGAAAGAAAGATAGCAAAAGGGAGACAAAATGTGTGTCATTCTTCCTTTGGCACACAGAGACATTTCTCTCCAAAAAAAAAAAAGGGACATTATGTTGATAGAATCACTTCCTGACGGCAATGCCTTATTTTGACATTCTGTCATGAGTGATTTCAAAACTCTTGTATTTAGATATTGGCACACGTTTGCCACATGACAACTTTACTGAAAACTAGGCTGAATAGGCTATACTAAAATTAAATGAAAAAATAAAAAGTAGTTAATCGAACTTGAATAATGATTCTGAATGCACAATATTGCTACCATATTGGCTATGCTCTGATATTACAATTTTTATTTATTTATCAGCATCAGACAATTGAAATTGAATGGTCGTTTCTCCTATTTTTACATTCAAGTTACCATTGCTGTCATATGCTCACTTAAAGTTTAAACAGGTGAACATAGATCCATTAGCAACATGACATCATGACTTTTGCGTAAACATATACGCCACTTTCGAGTCAGGTGGCGTGTTAACTCTACGCATTTTGAGCTATCCGTGTGTATCCGCGTGTATGCGTATATGTCTACGCCATTAACGTCCGCGTCATTCCGCGTGTCTGTACACGCAGTCAAATCTCCAGTCATAAATGCCATTAACCCCAGTGACGGTTAAGTTTAGGGACGGGGTTGAGGTAAGTCATATCTTTTTTTTTTACCTAGGATGGTGAGGGAACAGTCATAAATGCCATTAACCCCAGTGACGGTTAGGTTTAGGGACGGGGTTGAGGTAAGTCATATCTTTTTTTACCTATGGATGGTAAGGGAACAGTCATAAATGCCATTAACCCCAGTGACGGTTAGGTTTAGGGACGGGGTTGAGGTAAGTCATATCTTTTTTTACCTATGGATGGTGAGGGAACAGTCATAAATGCCATTAACCCCAGTGACGGTTAGGTTTAGGGACGGGGTTGAGGTAAGTCATATATTTACGTATATAACGTTAAGTCAACGGCGTTCATAAACACGCTGAAAGGCGATTATGCGTCTTGATAGCACGCCAAAAATGGAAATACGAATTGGCGTGTCATACACACGCTACTTCATGAGATCAGTCTGCCATTAGAGAGTAAGTTTCTCATGCAGACCATGTCACATGTCCAGACCAACATCATCCTCAAATGGATTACAAGTTGGCTACAATTTACCCACAAAAAAATAAAAAATAAATGCTTTAAGCAAACGTGGCCACTGTTGATCTAAAACATGGAAATTCATTTTAAAAATGCTGCTACGAAATAAGTTGAGAACATTCTTTATTCATGCATGGCCACAAAATATATATTTTTTGAGTGAATTAGTATAACCACAATGAGCATCCTCTGACATTGCCTCCCTCCTCACTGTCTTTGCACTCTGAAACCTTAACCTCCAAATGTGAGAGAGCATTGAGATCAGAGCCTTTGGTCACCCGCTAGACCCGCTGACTCATAGCCCACGTGTGTCCGTGCCATCCGGAATTCCTCTTTTCACGTTTTCTTCTCTGCCGCTGTATGTCACGTATCTCCTCAGCTCTCCATCCGTTCCGCTCCACTGGCCACTGTACTACGCCTACAGAGAGCTCCCTCCATCTCAGCAGGGATTTCCCTCCTGTTTGATCCGGACTCTTTCAGCCCTAAAGAGCAAACAGTTTTGGTTTTAACTCGTCGTGTTTATAATCCCTTAAGTACTTGTGCTTAATTGAAAACCCTTGGCCTTGATCACCCCTCTCAGCTCCTGCCCTCAGCACATGTCATTATGTATATTGTGAATCATGGCTTTCAGATTAATGATTCATGTCTGTGTTATTTTTATTTATCGTCACGGCTGGCTAGATAACAGAATGTGATCATGAACGTATCAGTTGACTCACAACGCAAAACAACAAGGGATGTGCAAAAGCATGTGGATGAGTGTTTTTGTATCATTTGGACTGCGTTTATATAGCGCTTTCAGTCTTGAAGGTCTCTAATAAACAGGGTAAATGTGTGCAATAACCCCCAAACGCACCCCTCGTAGAGTCTGCATGACACAGTCATGTTTATTTCGTTGGCGTCTGCCACCCTTATTGTCTGTGCTGCCATGGGGGCGGCAGTTATCTGATCAATTGCTGCTGTTTTTAGTTTGGAGCTCGGACAAAGTGACCCAAATTTACAGGTTATTGACGGTGCTGCCTGTCTGTAGTATTAAGGTTAGCTATAGCTTACCAAAACTGCAAGCAGTTTACATTTATTCATTTAGCTGACACTTTTATCCAAAGTGACTTACAATTCCTATAAATGTCAGAGGTCGCATGTCTCTGGAGCAACTAGGGGGTTAAGTGTCTTGCTCAGGGACACATTGGTGTCTCACAGTTGATTCGAACCCTGGTCTCTCACACCAAAGGCATGTGTCTTGTCCACTGTGCCATCACCACCACGAATTATAATAGAAAAAGTAATCAAAAAAATCAAATCAGATAAAGCAGAATTAATTCAATTGACTGTCAAGAAGTAGTGACTTTGATTCTGAGGACCCTCCTAAAATGAATTTGAATTGTTCTTGAATGAATGAGTGTCAGATTTAGGACCGTTGCTGTGCTATAATAGAGCTTGACTGAGATGGTGAACCATCATAGGCATATCTGACTTTAATTCTAGAGGTCAAGTGGTCAGTGAAGTGAAGGTTGGTACTGAAAGCATATCCTGACAGCACAACATTGATCATATGATGAGAGTAGCCAATTTACTGTGTGCCATCTAAATTATTAATCAGTGCAGTTATTATTTATTTATTAGGCACTGTCATGAATGGGTCTGTTGTGTTTACACATGGAGAGTTGTTTCACTCAGTAGGGTATTGTGTGGTGTTAGCCCTAGATGAAGTCAAGCTAGATCTTATTCTTATTAATATTGAAGGTTAAAGCTATAACTTTATTTTAGATAATAATAATACTAATAATAATAACTTGAAAAAGTTGGATAGAATCCTTTACTGTTAATATTACATTGTACTATCTGACAGGGTTTCCTGTATAGTTTTACAGCATTTTTTATTTTATTTTATTTTATTTTATTTACTAGACCAGGTTTTTTTTTTTTTATACCAGATCTCAACCCAATAGAGCATCTTTGGGATGTGGTGGTGGAACTTCATGCCTTCGATGTGCATCTCACAAATCTCCATCAACTGCTATAAGATGCTATCCTATAAATATGGGCCAACATTTCTAAAGAATGCTTTCAGCACCTTGTTGAATCAATGGCACGTAGAATTGAGGCAGTTCTGAAGGCGAAAGGTATTAGTATGGTGTGCCTAATAATCCTTTAGGTGAGTCTATAGCTTAAGCAACCTTAACTGTGACAAGGGAAACGTTATAAGATAGTTGTATATCTCTGGTGTCCAAAATCCTGCTCCATATCATGTGTGCATGTGTCCACATTACACAGCATTTTCACTTTCTAATGGACATTCATCCATTCCCCAAAACAGTGGAGAACAGTGTACTACCTACTTCCTAAAATACAACATTTTTAGCAAAGCTTTGCTAGAATAAAACCAAAATGTTATTTACCTCATTTAAATAATTTAGAATGTACATTATGGGCACATGGGGATATTTTGTCAAATGTTGCTAACCTCTGACATCAGTTTCCTCCCCAAAGTAGCTTTAGTCAAGTAAAACCACTCACAATCACACATACAGCGCCAGCTACACTTAAACGTCTCACTTCCTCTGTGTCTATAGGCTGTCACTTTGCAGTTATTTTAACCCCTTTAGTGTCTACGTCTTAGTTACGTCTCACTCACTCTCTCTCTCTCACACACACACACACACTCCAAATATGTTTTTAGCTTTGACCTCTTTATTTAGTATGCCACAGACATGTTCAGTATGTGAAGCATTCAGTCTTACAGCTTCAGCTGTGTCGTGTCAAATACATTGAACAGGTAAAATAGCTCTTTGAAGGGAAACTCCTTTAGGGAGTGTAGTGTTAATAGTCTTAAGCTATTAGACATTTTAGGTGAAATGTGTCTTGTATAAAACTCTTGTTGCATTGCCATGTTTAGACTTCACACCCTTCATTGAAGATAATGACTGTTATAATGACTGTATACGGGTGTTTCTGTTGTGTTGCTTTTGGTTTGGTTGTTTATGCACAGGAGTAGTTCACCCAAAGTGGAAAAAGACTGCTTTTATTTTACAAACTTGTATACTTATGCTTAATGATGATGATTAGATGATTATTATTATTACTATAATAAATACTGGCTTACATGTTTGAAATGGGCAAGTAAATAGTTTTTTCTTCATTTGAACTATTAGATTTCTGTTGATGTACATGTATATGAGACTGGATTTTGATGCCAGCTTTTATCCTTTTCCAAGTTGTGGATTGTTGATTTACAGCCATTTCCACTGGTTATTTATTTTCATTAATTTTTTTTTTTTTTTTTTTTCAAAACCAAGTTTCTTGTAAAGCTTCTAGGTTTGTATATTGCAAGGATACCACAAGTTTATTTGAGTGTGGCCTGTAATAGACTGAGCCACCAGTAGTGTGTGTGTGTGTGTGTGTGTGTGTGTGTGTGTACTTGTCTACCTATCTAAGAGGGGACTTTGGTGTCGTTACACACTCACCAACAGGGGACCGCCGAGGGAAGTGGGGACATTTTTCAAGTCCCCTGTTAGTTATGCCTTAAAACATGTTAAAATCAACAAAAAAACGCTCTGGTGAATTTTTTACATTTTTGACCAAGTGGGGACTTGCGAGTGTGTGTGTGTTTAAGCCCATACTCAGCAGCGCTCCTGTAGGCTGGAGCAAGAACTGCAATGGCCCATTAACACACGTCGTTCACACTTCTCTATTGTCTGAATGCCTTGCTGTCCCAGAGGCTCTGAGACTGTAGAGCTGCTTGTGAACTGGCTGCTTATAGGAACTTTCAGTAACTTTATAATAACTGCATGGTATTAATCATTAGTTAAGCATTAGTGAACTGATAATTCACCATTTATTAAGCATTAAAATACATTAATAAGCAGTATATATGTAAATACAGCTATAAATGTTTTTTTTCTTGTTTTAATAGCATATCTATAATGTGTTTAATAATTGTATTTTCATACTTTATTAATGATCAATTTACATCTAAATGAAGTATAGCATTATTTACAAACCAGTTATTTAGGAGTTGTCAGTGGTTCATAAGATCACTTAGAATGTGTGAGTAAATTATATATATATTATTTTTAGGGCCGGGACTCGATTAAAAAAAAATCTAATTAATTAGAGGCTTTGTAATTAATAAATCGAAATTAAGCGCATTTTAATTGCATAAATATTTGAACTGAGAACAGTGAGAAGATTTTTTTTCACATGGATTTTTAGTATATCATTTAATAATGACTGAATACATAAGCTTAAGCAACAAAATATTGTTTATTTTTGTTCAACCAAATCCAACAGACCAGTGCAATTGTATATGTTTTGCGTTGAGGTGAAACTTGAGGGTCGATGTGATATGCGAATTCCTTGTTGCATAGCTTGCACACAACAACCATGCTCTTAATGACGCTTCCATCGGTTCATTCTTATAACTAAATTTCCCATCCACAGGACCAACCGAAGGGGTCTCGTCAGCGTCTTCGTTCATGTTCACTGCTTTTTTTTTATTAGCTGAGGCATAGACTGTAAAAAAAAGTCATGAACGCTAGTTGGTGCTCCAGTATTATCAGTCCGCCCAGGGCTGGACTGGGACAAAAAAATCGGCCTGGGCATTTTGGCCCAGACTGGCCCACTACATATGAACATACACACAACTGAACTGTGTACGCCCTTGAATATGTATACCAACAACTCCTATTAAAACCACCAACCCCATCTAATGAGTGAGATGAAATAACTACTAAGTTTAAAATACAATTCTCCAATTGCATTGGCAATACCAGTCTTTCTCACAAGATGTTTATATATTAACTGTATATTAACGCCACATTAATTGTGGCGTTCCGCAAGGCTCTGTTTTGGGCCCTAAGTTATTTTTGTTATATATAAACGATATATGCAAAGTGTCGGATGTTTTAAATTTTATTCTTTTCGCGGATGATACAACAATTTATTGTTCTGGCCCAAATCTTACAGAGCTTGTGTTGGTGGTAGAGAAAAAATTGTATAAACTAAAGAATTGGTTTGATTTAAATAAATTGTCACTAAATTTAAATAAAACGAAATTCATGGTATTTAGTAATAAAGAGTTAAATAATGAGATCAGGATTACTATTAATAAAAATATTTTAGAAGAGTAAATCATATAAAATTTCTTGGAGTAATTATTGATTGTAAAATGACATGGAAACCGCATATTTTTAATGTTCAGAAGAAAGTATCTAAAATGATTGCAATTTTGTACAAGTTGCAGTATATCTTGAGTAAAAATGCATTACATTTACTTTATACTTCACTTGTTACACCATACTTAACGTATGGTATTGAAATTTGGGGAAATACATACAAAACTAGAACTAATCCAATCTTTTTATTACAAAAATTTTATTAATACTTTATTTAAATAGTCGAGACCAATAGCGTTTTAAGGGGAGATGTTTAAAACCAATCTAATATTGCCAGTTTTTGTAATTTAATTTAAAAGCTATTTTAATCTATGAAAAACAATTACTTATCTTGACAAATAATCAACCATATACATAAGTTTTCAGTGCATGTTTTTATTTTATCTTATGAGACCAAACAATGCTAAACTATATTAATATATAGTTTGTGCCATGGCAAATTGTTTTGGCTGAGGGCAAAGTGAAGTTTTATAACTTTATTATGTAGGCTATTTAACTTTAACTTTGTAGCCTATTAGAGAGCCTACTTATGTTTAACTGAATTGTTTGCTTTATTTCTCATTGTATAGCTTATTATAGCCTACCTATTAGGGTACTTATACCTTTGAACGGGATATTAGCATTAAAACTGACATTTAACAAAAAAAGAGACATGGTTGTGTAATTTTATATATTCTAAAATATATAAAATATTATATTACTATTCATTCTCTTCACTGTATGTGTACGTATAATACAATAAAACGACACAACCCTGTCTGTTTGTTAAATGTCAGTTTTAATGATAAATAATGTTATATATTTTTAAAATGAAAACAAAAAGAAGCAGGTTTGTGTTTTAGCTATATTTCGTGTTGTTATAAATATATTATAATCAATGTGCGTTGCCTGAACCACATTTGTGTGGCCATTTATATGTTTTTGATAATAATTATGTTCATTTATAAATGAAAAGAGGCACAGTGGTGTTGATGAAAAAAGGCCGAGTTGATAACCGGAGTAGCCGCGTGCTGAGTGACGCGATCAAGAACGCGCTGTTAGCAGCGTCCTCTCGTCCTCGGGAGTTTGTTCTCTCGAGTCGAACTTGGCAAGTCCGAACTACCAAGGACGCAAGTCCGAAGTTTGTGTACTTGGTATTGAGAAACGACCAATATTGACCCACGTTCTGTTTTCTATCATGGGACCGCAGCAAACGAGCTGTGGCCTCGCCTGACAAGATTGAGTGAACAGGGTCCAGGGAGCAGTTTTTCCGTGAGCGGGAATTGAAAAACCGGAGTGGACCATGAGCAAAGTGATTACAGAATGCTTAGAGTGGAGAGAGTAACGTGCTTTCGCTCCACTCCAGGCTTTATCACATCCCCCCTCGGCAGGGTGAATACGCATCATCTTTCCTTAATTTAAGACCTATTCAAACTAAAAATAAGACATTTATCACACTGTTTGCGAAATGAAAGCCTATTTACGGCCTTAAAATTATGAAAAGTTAATTTAAGACATAAGGACAGACGGGAACCCTGCAATTGACGGATATCCGTCATAGACCCGCTGCAATTAAAGGAAATCCGTCGAAGCGACGGAGAACTTTAATCCCTGTTTATGTTTCGAATGTTTTGATTGATTGATTGAATGATCTGTAAATGACCAAACCGAATAAATGAAATATAGTATTGGTCAGCGCACCTCTGTCCCTCTAGGGGGGTTCGGGGGCATGCTCCCCCGTAAGAAAATTTTGTGCTTTTTAAAGGGTTAGCTCACCCAAAAATGAAAATTCTGTCAGTATTTACTCACCCTCATGTTGTTCCAACCCCGTAAGACCTTCGTTCATCTTCAGAACACAAATTAAGATATTTAAGATATTAAGATCGCTCCTGCATACTAGTCCATAGGCTTCTTGAGGGAATGACACTTGCTGTCCCCGAAAATACATTAAAGACATCGTTAAAATAGTCCAAGTGACTTCAGGGGCTCAATCTTAACTTTATCAAACGACGAGAATATTTTTGTGCACAAAAACAAACAAAAATAACGACTTTATTTCAACTATTCACTTCCTTCTCCATGGGCCTGTAGTCAGTTAACGTAGTGTGATTGCGTAGAGCTACGTCACACGAAGGCTCACTATTGGCCGACGCTGGTCATGTGTGTGATGCGTGTGACGTATAATAACAGAAGCTTACGCTATTAAACTAGTAACCTGACTCGCGCAGAGGGAGAAATAAACGAATAGTTGAAATAAAGTTTTTAATATCTTATCTTCTCCTCCTTCAATACAGCAAGGTTCTAACAGAGACAAACACTTCTAAAAGACATGAATGAATGTGCTGTGATTATATCCCACAACCCCAACCAGCTATCTGGACAGTGATTGGGTCTCCAGATTACTGTTGCTACAGAAATGCTAATTTCTCTTTGGAAACAAACAGACGCCTCCAAATATGTTAAATGGGGTGGCTGTCAGTGATGCGCGGGTCAATGTATAAACAACCCGCAACCGACCGACGTTTTCAACTACCCGCCCGCAACTCGGACCGCAAAAAAAAAGTAAAAAAAAAATTCTAACCGACCCGCTTCCTGACCGCATTTTTTAAAAGTAGTAAATGCTCATCGGAGCGTTATTGGGCCATAGACGTGTAACAACAGCATCGCAAGAAGACGCAGGCCTACACATAACAAAGGCAAAGCCAGCACTTTGGTCATCATCTTTCATTATTTCAGCAAATGTCTTCCACACTTTTACTCTTTCTATTTGTGTATTTGCGGAGCTTCCACTCCCAGTCTTCACCTTTTCTCTTGCCGCCTCCATCTCTCTGCAGACTGTAGCGATCATAGATATGGCCGGTTCGTGAACGAATCGTTCTTTTGAACCGGTTCTTTTTAGTGGACCGGTCGAACCAGTACACTAAATCGAACTGAATCGTTCGAAACAGTTCGCGTCTTGCGTCAGTGCTGATCCACAAGTTACTAAAGTTACTCACTTTCAGACATGCCTGACAGTCCCTCCGAATCGAAGTAAATCAATATCCTGAATTATATTTTACTCCAGTAACTCCAACAGTTCACTGAACCGAGACATGTTGGTGCCACTGTTGAGAGAAGTGATGAGATGAGCACAAGCAGCTGATACTGCACATACCGAACCCACAGAGACAACAGTTCTCGAATCACCGGTATAGAACCGACTCCGAGAACTGTTTGGACTGAGCTTGTGTGCTATCTTCGTGCCAGTTATTCAGCCAATAATGTGTAGGACTGTATGTTTCATCAAAAATTGTGTCTAGTACTATATTAATACAAATGTTTAATTGGCTTTTTTTTTCAAACGACCCGACCGACCGCGACCCGAATATCATTAAAAACATTTTTGGGTGACCCGTAACTGCGGGTAACCGCGGGTGACCGCAGGCACCCGCTCATTTCGGATCAACCCGCGCATCACTGGTGGCTGTTACTTACATTGGTAAATACTGCTGTTATAATAACACTTAATTTTGACCTTATACACTGCAAAAAACAAAAGAAACAAAAAAAAACAAATATAAAAGTAAATTTAAGACTTAGTTATAACATAGATTTTGTGATAGATCTTATTATTTACTTCAGATTAGTTTTAATAAAATATATTTATTTTAAATGTCCCAAAGAAATAAACACCATATAACTTTCAGATTATTTTGTCTGCAACATTTTATGTAAGTCATTAAAAGTCCTGTTACAATTCCCGTTTAACAATTAACAATACATTTTTACTCCTGTTAATTTCATATTGGTGTATTTCACCTGGGGTAGTCTTACACCAAAACAAAACAACAGCAAAAATTAATTTAATTAAAAATCTAAGAAAATTATGTACATCGAGCCACATTTACACCTGTTATTAACATGAATTTTCATCAATCTGATCACAAGAAATTAAAAAGACAAATGGCTGTTTACACATAGTCACTTTAAACGTGTATGTCACCATGTGTGATTGGATTTCAACCTACTTGAAAGTGTTAGGTTTCTGTCTGTGTTTTGTTCCTTTTTTGTCGGTTCTTATCAGTGTATGGTTTTTCAGCTCATTGTGGTTTTACCAATGTACTTTAAATAAACTGGACTGCTCCATTTAAATACAGCTTTTATTTCATCCTCGTTTTCAATCATCATGGCCGAAAGTAGACAAGATCAAACTCATTCAGATCCTGATTACATCTGTATATCATTGTCCCAATATGATTGTATCTAAAAAAATATATATAAGTTAATGCCAAGTGTATAGGACCTTGTTTATTTTTTTGAATCAGTGAATATTTACATACATACACATTCAATCACTAGTTTTTGTTGCTGAGAGGTAGACAGTAAAACAACAATATGGTAATCTCTACAATATCCTCGTTTATGTTTAAAAATATAAATAAGTTAAAAGATAGAAAATCATATCATGGTTTTAGCTTTGTTGTGTTCCTAGATCCATTTACCACATCCATGTTTTAGACATTCCAAATATGTATTATCAAGTATTATCAATTGTATAAGTTTTTGTATTTGAGCTAACATATCTGTTTAATACTAACAGTCTGAGTAAGTAACATTAAGCTCTCAAGTGTCTGCTTACTAAAGCAAGATTTATGACATACTCATCATATTTCATTTATTCCCCACCTGCTAAAACAAGGGCTGTCTTAGAAAATGTTAATGTGTTTAAGTATAAACATTGATATATAAACGTGTAAAAATACATGTGGTGTGATTTGACTGTATTGTAAACAGCTCTGCTAAATTACAGAGCTGAGGGCTATTTCATAAAACCAAGATAGTGGATTAAGCCGGGATTTTCCAGATATCCTGGCTGAATTAAGCCGGGACTCGGTTTCACGAAAGCAGTAGCACATAAGTTACCATGGCGTTTTATTCTGTGCAGCTAGCCTGCTCCAGACCAGGCTAACAGCCAGGCTCAGTCAATCCTCGTGCCTTATCTGTTCAGTCAGCGGTCACGCCGATCAGAATCCAATGTGTTTTGTCAGTTATTCCGTTTTGTCATCTATAAGTTCAGCGCAATTTTATCAGTCTGCATTAAAATACCTCAGATACATATTGGCATTCAGTCAAGCATAGCCTATTATTGTAACATTATGATGGTAGCCTACCATTATTAACTATAATAATAATTATCCATATGGGCATTGTTACTATTCAATTGTGTTTTTGAAGACAGATAGGTCTTTAATAGTCTATTGTATGTGATGATGAGGGAATTAGAGAAATGGCTGATAAAGAAGCAAAAGTTTTGTCAATGAAGTTTTGGCATGCCCATTTTTGGATGACATCTGATGAAGCACTTATATTGAGAAGGCCTTTCAGACGTGAAAGAGTGTTTCGGGACAGGTCCGACCCATTGGCTTTTCCCGACAATTACCTGCAAGAGCAATAGGGTAGAAGTGGAGGAAAATGCCCCCCTTAAGGAAAATGTGACATTACTGTAAAGCAAAACATAAATGTGACTAGAATTGCCATCCCAGTTTTGAGTGTCTTTGGCAGGAGTTATTTACCAAATATTAAAATTGCTCAACCTTCATAATTAATTTGTTTTTTGACTGAAAATATTTTTGTACAAAGAGGGTGTTTTGCCCCAGCGGTGGGGTAAAACACCCCCCAAGGTGGGGTAAAATGCCCCCTTTCTTACCAACCAGTTTCCTTCATAGATCAACAGCAAAATGAACATAGTTTTTAATCTCTAAAAGTAAAAGACAAGTAATGCAACCTGTAAGACGTAATGAAACGACGTCTCTCATGACATTGAAACAACGTTGATTTTGCTCATCGAATTAACGTTGAACCAACGTCAGACGCGGCATTCTTCAAAGCTAAATAAAAATCGAAAATTGGTTCGCTTTCATAACGTTGAAACAACGCGTTGATTTCAAGTTGATTTTCCGTTAGTTTTGAAAGAATGACGCGTCTGACGTTGGTTCAACGTTAATTCGATGAGCAAAACGATGTCAGATCAACGTTGTTTCGATGTCATATTTCCACGTTGATTCAATGTCAGTTTGCTATCTGGGCTACATTTTGATGTTAAACCCACTACTGTTTTATGTCTGATCTCATGACATTTCACACTTTTTTCATACATATTTTACAATAATTCATACGAGTGCGGTCGTAATATTTAGATTCCTCATAAAATGCATACGAATCGCTGAGTTTTTACCTCAATTACATCAGAAGTAACTGTAAATAAATTACAGATAAATTAAAAGTAATCCCTTACTTTACATTTTCAAGGAAAAGTAATGAAATTACAGTAACTAATTACTTAGTAATTAGTTACACCCAACACTTGAAGTATGGCGCACGCAACTTATCCATTGTAGCATCAATGAATCTGTGATGGACTGTGTGGTCTGTTGAAGAAAGCTGTTGACTCCCACTTATCTGAATTACTTACACCTGGCTTGACATAGCCGCTCCTCCTGAGCCTGGTTTGGCCTTTGTGAAACTGATAAAGCCAGGATGCACTGATCACACTAGGTCAAGCCCAGCTTTATCTCTTATCCTGGATTTCTAAATTCTGCTTTTGTGAAACAGCCCTCTGATTGAAACATATCCCAATGGCTGTGATCGGACGCTTTCTCACTGTGTTTTCAGTCCCTGAGTGGACTGAGCTGCAACCCCCACTACCTGGAGGACATTAGCATCTCTATGGAGAACGGCTTCAAAGGCCAGGCTGTGAAAGTTTACCTTAGACCTAAAAATACACATGCTTAAACAAGTCATCCTATACTTAAAACACTCTGAGGACTCTGCATGTATTTTTTTAGAGATTCAACAAGAGGAACTATTAATATGAGCTTTCGTTTCAGATGTGGTATAAAGGTTTAGTTAAACCAACAAAAATATGAATGCCCATGGTAATCTGCTACATCCCTATAACATCATTTGATTTATAAATGAGCAGATTTTTTATTTATTTATTTTTTTACATTGTGGTAAATTACTTTTTTCTGTCTTTTAAAATCTTTTAAATAGTAAATTAATTGGGGTTATACCAACGTATTGGTGAGTAAACAGTGAACTAGATTAAATATGCATGGAACTCCAAATAAACAACACATGGTCCAGTACTTTCTTAAAGGGATAGTTCACTTTGAAATTAATTTTTGATGTGTTTTATCTTACCTCAAGGGCATTCAAGATGTAGGTGTCTTTGTTTCCACAGTATTTTCAATTTTGACATTTTTCAGTCAAACCGTTGTTGTCTATCAGTCATACACTGGAGGCTAAGGGGGTCCACCAAAAAGCATGCACAGAGAAGTCCAAATTAAACATGATTTAATGACTCGTAAATGTAAGTACACATTGATGGCCTAAGACACGAAACGAGCGGTTTGTGTGAGAAAACCAACAGTATTTATATCGTTTTACCTCTTGTAATCACAGTGATCTGAATCTGTTGTTCAATGTCCAACTGAACCGAACTGAATCAGTTCAATGTTACGCCGGAAGTGATCGCTTGCGTGTGACGTCACTCAATATTTACACAGAGATTTCGGAAGTTTTACCTTTTACTAAACATATTTAGATATCCCGAAATCGTCTTCCATTGCGGTTTGGACTTCTCTGTGCTGCTCTTTGGTGGACCCCCTTCACCTCCAGTGTATGACTGATCAACCCGATCTCACGACCAAGTCGTACGAATTCGACGAATGATTAAAAAGTGGCTAATTCGTAACAATTCATACGACCTCACACGTACGAATTAATAAGATTTTGCTAAATCGTACATATTTTACGAATTGGCCAATTCGTATGAATTCGTACGAATGACCCACCCCTGACCCCACCCCTAAACCTAACCATCACGTGGGTTTAGACAAATCGTAGGAATTAGTACGAGTGAGGTCGTACGAATTAGTACGAATTAGACACTTTTTAATCATGCGTCAAATTCGTACGAATTGGTCGTGAGATAGTGTTGGACTGATAGACAAGAACGGTTTGACCAAAAAATGTCAAAATTGAAAATACTGTGGAAACAAAGACACCTACATCTCGGATGCCCTTGAGGTAAGATAAAACATATCAAAAATTAATTTCAAAGTGAACTATTCCTTTAATGTCGGTAATTTAATGCATTCAGTAATCTGAAGTAACCAATGCTATTATAATACATTAATTAAGTGTATTTATCTTATTCATATGAGCTCATAAAAACACAACCGTTTATAAGTTTATAGTAACTCTTAAAAAACACAACCTCATTGAAAATGGGTAGCACTTTATAAGTTTCCATTTATTAATATTGTTTTTTAACCAAATTAATGAAAATGAACCAACCACTTATTTTTTTACTAACATTAAGTTTTACTAACTTTTTTTTTGTTGTTTAAATAATTTGTTGGTTAGTTAGTAAAGTGAGTAAGGGATGTAGGCTACATCCAGCCGTCTATTATCGCAAAATAAACACTGAGAAGGGTGAATGACCCAGATGTGAAGTAGCCATATAGTAGCAGCTATTCACTAGTGTGAATTGAGTTGTTTTAGTTACAAAAAACAGCAATATCCTTTCATTGACATAGTGCTTAAAACTATTCTTTTGGAATGTGTGGTTAACGATTTACATTCAAGCTAGGTAAATTTGCCTTTACATATGATAATCACAGGTGATTGCAGTTTAGTAACTTCCTGCATGTTTTTATCTCGCTAGACCAGGTGTTAATAGACTACATTAAATGCTTCAATTCACTAGCAGATATACTAGCAGTGAAACAATCAGAGGCAGAATTAAGACAGAAAATCATATTGTTGTTGTAAATAAGCTATTCATCTAAGCGGATTCATTCATCAACTATTTGTAAATAACCTGTTCAGTTGTAACAAGTGTATCGACTGTTTTTGCTTCGGCACTTATTATATTGTCTGCTCTACTCTTCGCAAAAGCTGGAAAAACATTTTGGCCACAACTTAGGGACGTGAAAAGGGCTGTCACTCATTTACTTCACCTTACTTTATAGTTAATTCAACGTTTACATACTGGTGGTTGATGTAAAACGTTAAAAAAGTTCAAGTAAATAGGATTTTTAAAAGTAAAATACTTTTGTTTAGGTTCATTATGTAAAAAACAGGAATTTTACTTTTTAAATGGTTAGTTCTGTGGATATCTTAATAATATGTTATCTGTTTCTCTATGGCATTTTATTTAAAAATCTTTAATCCCAATCAGAGCATTTGAGCAAAGATTGCATTGCGCTCGACCCAATCCAAGCAAACGTTCCACTTGTGTGCCGCTCACACTCACATCTGATCAAATCCCGCTCCTACAGGTTGTTTCTCTGTGCTAGATATATCGTTCTCTTTGTCATAAACTTCTTGATCAAATGTCTTAATTGCAGTTGGCTTATGGATAACAGTTAAGATATTTGTGGATTTAACATCCTTAGCTCTTTAACCTAAAAAATTTATTAATCTTTGTGAGGAGCGCATGTAAGCAACCGGTAATTATGAATATTTTTTAACTGGAAGTTATTACAAGCACTCACTTACGTTTTCTTATTTTGGGACAAAAAAACAACAACACAAAAATAACATAAACATGCACTTCCATTCATCATCTGAGCCACACCAAATAAAAACAAACATACATTAAAAAATACACTGTGGATATTTTGAAAACATCTTAAAAAATTGAATTAGGGACTGACTGGACATGTAAGGGGTGCAATTGTTAGAAATTATTTTTGACAGAATCAAAATGGTTTCAGTAATGGTTTTAGCTTTGTTGTGTTCCTAGATCCATTTACCACATCCATGTTTTAGACATTCCAAATATGTATTATCAAGTATTATCAATTGTATAAGTTTTTGTATTTGAGCTAACATATCTGTTAAATACTAACAGTCTGAGTAAGTAACATTAAGCTCTCAAGTGTCTGCTTACTAAAGCAAGATTTATGACATACTCATCATATTTCATTTATTCCCCACCTGCTAAAACAAGGGCTGTCTTAGAAAATGTTAATGTGTTTAAGTATAAACATTGATATATAAACGTGTAAAAATACATGTGGTGTGATTTGACTGTATTGTAAACAGCTCTGCTAAATTACAGAGCTGATTGAAACATATCCCAATGGCTGTGATCGGACGCTTTCTCACTGTGTTTTCAGTCCCTGAGTGGACTGAGCTGCAACCCCCACTACCTGGAGGACATTAGCATCTCTATGGAGAACGGCTTCAAAGGCCAGGCTGTGAAAGTTTACCTTAGACCTAAAAATACACATGCTTAAACAAGTCATCCTATACTTAAAACACTCTGAGGACTCTGCATGTATTTTTTTAGAGATTCAACAAGAGGAACTATTAATATGAGCTTTCGTTTCAGATGTGGTATAAAGGTTTAGTTAAACCAACAAAAATATGAATGCCCATGGTAATCTGCTACATCCCTATAACATCATTTGATTTATAAATGAGCAGATTTTTTATTTATTTATTTTTTTACATTGTGGTAAATTACTTTTTTCTGTCTTTTAAAATATTTTAAATAGTAAATTAATTGTATATCGCCTACTTTCTTTAAATGCTGCACCATCCCATAGTTTGATATTATTTTTGAACTTTTCCTTTATTAACTTTATCATGTTTTATCTGCCATTGATATAGGTTTGTGTTCTGTGCTCTATTTAAAATGCATGCAAAATAATACTAATTATGAAAAGTACTTTTTCCTGATCCAGTTGATGTTTACAACTGGATTTAAAACTAATTTACCAACAGATTCTACCCTTATGTTAATCTAGCTATTTGATTTCAATCACAAAACATTTGCATAACAGAACCAATAGTAATGTTGGCTAACTGTGGTTTATCCGATGGCCCAATCACTGCTCCGATAGCAGAACGTATATCTCTCTATTCCAGGTTCCTAATTCACACTTCATGTTTGGCATTTGGAAGAGCACAACTTTAGAAGACTTCAACGAGATTGTTTCCTACATTGGAGAGTTATCTTTCTATTATAGTTTAAAGATTTATCTACCTACAAGATCCCAAGATCCTAAGCGCACTGAGCCATTTCTCATCTCACTTTTTTTCTTTCCGAAGTAAAAGGTAAGTTGTACATTCTAACTTCATTTTATGATGATTTGTAAATGCTAACATTATACAATGTTTTTGCATCCTCTTACAATGTAAATGTGCATGCAGATTGGTATTATTGATATTCAGTTTCTTTTTAAAATGATTTTATAAAAATACTTGATATAAAAAGTATAGTAAAAATGTAGTAAATTATCAGCCACATTGTCATCTTTTCAATAAGTTATTGTCTACACAATTCTAAGGAGTTTTTTTTTAGAGTATTTTCTATTTTTTTTTTTTTTTTTACTTAGCATATGCACTATATCCTGCATAAAATGTTCTTATATTTCACAGGAAAATGAGACCCAAAAGAGTTTCTCCTGAAAAGGAAGCCTTGTACTTCATTGCTTCGGGGAAAGATAAAGACACATTCGAGAAAAAATTAATGTGTGAAGAGAAAGGTAAGTTACGGCATTCAATTCTGCCATCAGTATGACTTTGCAAAACTTAATTAAAAGCTAAGTTTGGTCTCTAAATAATGTCGAATGGTTGGGTTTAAAATGTGTAGCTAAAAACAACAGGCTGTTAAAAAAAAACACAAGAGAAACAAAAAAACATGATTGAATCAGTTAAAGGTGGATTTATATCTGTTTTCCTGCCTGTATTTATGCTAGCTGCTGATGTCCAAATTAAACTCCATTGTGTAGATGTGCGAGTGATCTTGATATTATTTGTATGTAACTGCCAGTTAGACTCCGGGGGCCTGTTTAACAATGGAAATTATCAATATTCAGTGTCATGATACATATGAGTTTTGTAGTTTTGCACTTTTAGATGTAGATATCGTATTTGTTTTCCAAGCAGGGCTACCATTTAAAACAGTTTAGACAACCTTAACAACTTTATGAATCTTTTCTCATACTTAATTTACACTTATTTATACCCAATTTATTAGGTTTTGGAGTAATCGCCACAAAACATATTGAGCCAGGAGAATTCCTACTGGAGTATGTTGGAAGACACATGGCTGGATCTGAAGGAGAGACCCTGCTCAAAGACTACTCAGCTGAAGATGCAGTTTTTTTTATATTTCTACTCCTTTCAGGGACAATCTTACTGGTAAGATTAAATTAATGAATGTTCTAATGAAGTATAATTACATCATATTATGGTATGTTTATATACAGTGTTTTTAAAATATTTCACCATACAGTGTTGATGGCAGTAAAGCTACAGAAAATCTCGGACGATACATAAATGATGACCACATCAAGCCAAACAGCAAAATTAAAATAGTAAGTCTGTATTTAATGTTTTCGTATTGTTTGTCTTATTCTTTGTTTTAATTACTCCTTTTATAGAGCCTCATCTTGATTGTAGCATTATTTGACATTACAAACTAGACAGTTGTGGGTCTTTCAAATGTTGTTGTTTTTGTTTTCAAATGTGTGTTTGTGTACTTTTGTGACCAACAGATAATGGATGAAAACAAAATGCCACATTTGTGTGTATTTGCGTTAACAAAAATCAAGCCAATCATACCAAAGAAAAAATCATACCAAAGCCTATGGACTAGTATGCAGGAGTGATCCAGCTCTCAGATTTCATAAAAAATATCTTAATTTGTGTTCGGAAGATGAATTAATGTCTTACGGGGTTGAACAACATGAGGGTGAGTAAATACTGACAGAATTTTCATTTTTGGGTGAACTAACCCTTTAAATGCTTTGCTTAAGTTGATGAAGACCTCCACTGTGTATTGCTTTATCCTCAGTTGCAGATGTAATTTTTCCTATGAGTTCAATTAATGCCAAAGCAGTTAATCTTTTTTATCTCTAAAGCCATATTGTTTTTCATTGAATAATTTGTGTTTTTCTAAAAAAAAAAATTAATTTTTGAGCAAACAACTTTTCAAGGATTTTAGAAAACCGAGAGAGCAATGACACTGGTCTGTAGTTGTTAAAGTGTAGTTATACATTTCTCCCAGCCCTGCAAATCTGGTCCTCTAGTTATAAAGGAGCCCAAAACCCTTTAAAATCAGCAACAGACCAGTCTGACCAGTTAGACAGTCTATCTCAAACCAATAGACTATCTAGTTTAAGCCCCCCCCCCCCCTTTCTAATAGATTGATCAGATAGCGCCCCTTTAATCTTTTCTATTTTACCTGTTCATAATCATTTTTGCATGAATTGAAACGCATGATTGTTCATGATTTTCATGCATGATTTAAATTGTATTATATTACATTATTATTATTCATGTATTTAATTTTATTCATGTATTTAAATGTATATATGTAAATGTAATGTGTTTGAAAATACACAATAAACCTTGAGCAGTTAAAGCTTCAATTGTTCTTTTTTCTATTTCCTATAGTGCTACTGTGCAACCTGTAGAATATGTAGAAAATCCATAGAAATATTATTTTAACTGTTAAATAATACTCTATTTCTACGGATTTTCTACATATTCTACAGGTTACACAGTAGCACCAAATAAATACAATAACATTTCATAACTTTATAATACTATACAGTATTATTAAAAATTAACAGTGTAATACTGTACTTTAATATGGTAAGAAATTACAGTAAAATAATGTTATTTGATTTTACAGTATGCTTAACAGTACTGTAGTTAGTGTTAAAGTAATTTTATTGTTGAATGAAATACAGCAAGTACTGGATAATTGTTGCCAGTAAGTTACTGTTAATTTGACAAGACATTTTTTTACAGTGTATTTTATACAGAATATAAAAAAAGGATAAAACATAATGGACAGATGTGTTGGGAAATGTCAGTTGTATTAACAATATGGCATTAAAATATATTTTGAGCCACCAATCCTACTCCTACCCCTAAACCTACCCCTAACAATTCGTTAAAACTACGTAAACTAACGTTACAATTATGAAGAAAAACGTGACTAACAGAAAAGTATAATCACAATAATATATTTATTGCGAAAATGTCAAAACCGCTACCAAAAGCCGTTCACATGAAGATGCTTTGCAGTCGCAGTCCTCTCTGGCAACATTGTAATAGTTTTGTATGAAGTACAGAGCAGAATTTAAATTAATAATCAATGAAAATGTTCATCCGGCTTCAGTTCGCAGCTTCGCACTATTTCAAAAGAACTAAACCAACCGTCACAGTCCTTCATGTCTCAATCTGTGATGAGGCAGGGAAGAGCCAATGACCATTTGATATCTCTGCCGTAAAACACGACGTATCGCTTCTCAAGGGCGTGATTTTTGAATTTGAATTCATCACCAGCGCGGGATTTGACGTGTACGGTTGCTGCTGAGAATGGAGGCGAAGATCACGACTGGATAAAAGGTTGAATTAGGATTTTTTTCTTGTAAACAACGTAGGCTATGGATTCTAAAGATTTGGATTACATCAAACTAATAAAATTGATGTCTTTTGTGAATTTATGTTTTGTTTTATAGGAGAAAACACTTTCTGTGCCTCACGGCAAATAAACTATATTACAAAATGGTTAAACGAGTAAAGTTAAAGAATGTATTTTTAAGGTTTTATAGTGTATTGTTTAACACCATGCAGGCGAAACGAGCAAAATGTTAATATTTATGAGTATTATATCAATAAATGAGACTGAAAACGTAATGAATAAGACAGTTGAATGCAATAGAGTCAAAACATAATGCTACGATTTTAATATGCATAAATTGTGATATGTACAAATGTGTACATCGGTGGATTTGTTCAAATGTAAATAAATTACGTTTTTGTGCTGTCAATAACGTAAATATTTTACATTTTAGTTCTGTAAATACGTCAGTATTATACGTTTCTGCGCATATAAAACGTAATTATATGTACGTATGATAGAACTACACTTTACGTACAAATGCATACGTATTCTCATGAGATCACATTGGATTTTAGTCGACTAAAATATAATGGGTTTAGTTAAATTGTAATGCGTTAATTTAGAATTTAGAATAGAATAAAATGTACAAACCCATACACTCCCGAAGAAAACATCTATTAACCTATTAATATAAATGATTTAAAAGTCTGAACATGCAATACAGATACGGATTTAACTACTGTGATTTAAAAAATATCTTAAAATTAAATAAAAACCACTTTTCCTAAAGTACAACACAGCCTTTTCAATGGATGATATACAGTATGCATTCTTTATAACCATGCATACATCCTTCTTTATTCTTTCAAGCAGAAATATTCTTTGTGTAAATTAAATATAATTAATCCTTATTATACTAAAGCTATTAACAAACTGTGATTGCTTTTCTCTTTTTCTTTGGTTGCTTGATCAATATTAAGGACACAGACCACATTATGTTTGATGCCACTTTCACTTTAAGATGTCGGATTATTTCCAATGACATGCGGATCCAATTGCACTGATGCACATCCGATACACTCACAACTGTTTAAGACATAACCGACATAATTTACATGAATACTGTCCAAAGCGGACATTTAAAGCACTCAATAACCTTGCCCCTTCATATTTATTGGACCTTCTTAATATCTATATTCGATCTCGGACTTTAAGATCGTCTTCCTCGCTCACTCTTGTTCTCCCTAGAACCCGCACTACTTCTATGGGGTCCCGGGCTTTTAGTTTTGCTGCTCCTTATTTATGGAACCTGCTGCCACAGGATGTGCGAAACAGTGAAAGTATTCATGTTTTTAAATCTTGCCTTAAGACCCATCTTTTCCGGCAGGCTTTTATGTTTTATGTGATTTATATGTGTGTTAGGGCTGGGCAAAAAAAATTGATTTTTCGATTAATCGTTTTTTAAAATGTGGCCGATTCAAAATCGTTTCTCAACGGCCTCGAATCGATTTTTTCCATATAAAGGGCTCGCGGACGCGGTGCGGCGTCTTCTCGTCTCACTGCACTAGGCAAGCACTAAGCTAGGGTTGAAACGATTCCTCGAGTTACTCGAGTTACTCGATTACAAAAATTCCTTAAGGCAAAAAATCTGCCTCGAAGCCTCGTTAAATGACGCAGTTCCTATGGCGCACGCAGGGATCTGATTGTTTCACACGGACCGTTATTCAGGAAGCACACCACAGCGCATGATACATATGACTTCATAAATTGCAGAGAATGTCTAAAGTTTGGGATCATTATATGTTTATAAAGGGAGAGAACAAGATGCAATGTGTCTGCAAAGTAGACCTGGCAGGGCTGCCAACTCTCACGCATTCAGCGTGAGACTCGCGCAATTCGATTTTTCACGCTGCGTGTATATCCCTTCGGTCAAATGCCTGAAAGATGAGTTCGTCTATAGATCTACCTGTTGAGCCACTCGTGATCGACTAGTTTTACCGCCGCATATTAATTCGCAAGTTAAAATATCCTGTAATCTAGTGCGAGCGCGCATGCGAGATGTTGAGCTCCTAACCGCGGCTCGCGCACGACGGCAGAGAGGTAAGCGAGCGCGTGCACCCATGTCTCTCTCACGCGCCAGTCAGACCAATTGCGGCAATTCATCATATGCTTAAACTTTTATGTAGCCACGCAACAAAAATTTCAGCATACATTCACCGGGACGTGATGGAGGAACAAATATTGTGAGACACACACACACACACACTCTGATGTTTGTCTTGAGATTACAGTTGAAAAAGTCTGATTCTTATTTATAATTGTTTTATTTCCATTTATTTATTTTTTATAAATTGTACACATTTGTGTACCTGTTTGGGTTGATATTTTATATTAATATATTTTTGTTTCCAGGTGGGTAATTTGCAGAAGGTGCAATCCTTTTTTTGTAATGTTGTATTAAGAAGACAAAACTAAGGCCAAATGGGCTTTACTATTTAAGTTTGCTACATGTAACAGGTTTTACAGTAAATTGTTTTAACTGTATTGTTATATAATTGTTGGCACTGGCACTTATAAACACGGGTAAAAATTGCAATAATTAGTTGTGGAGCCAAATGTTGCAGTTGGAATAAATACCTCTATTTTCTTTTAAATAAATAAAAGCCAAACACCTTATCATTTTCGTAATACATTATTTGTTTTGGTTGCTTAAAAACACACATAAACAAATTATCCGATTACTCGATTAATCGATCGATTAAGTGCTAGATTAATCGATTACAAAAAGAATTGATAGCTGCAGCCCTACACTAAGCGCTGCAGCTGTCGATACACACTTGCGTTTAGGAGTCGGGACACGACGAAATATTCACTTGCACAATCGGGCCAGCATTGCATCGTAACCTATGATGGTAACTAACGTTTATAATTTTCACGTCTTTTTAAGTTTTAGTTTAAACATTCAAGCAATATTAAACCATCCCGTGCTCGCGCACTCTCAGAGATGTCTTTCACTGCGTGCACATACAGTAAAGCCAATCTGCCTCAAACAGCTCGCCTGAAACAAACGTTTTATCCCTGGATTATATCGCTTTAGCAGTTAAAAACACGCAACATTATGTCAAAACTCTGGTATTGGTGAGTAACCTCGTAAAGACAGTCTAATGTCTTAAATAAGCATTAAACGCGTGTGACAGACAGACAGTACAAATGAGACAGGGATCCGTTCTTAAAGTGAACGCAGCCATATGTGTCTGTCATTAATTCTGTTGAATTAAAACAACAGAATATAGCATTAATTCTAAGCAATCAGAATTAATAGCCTTTGTATTTAATTCAGTCTGGACTAAAAAGACTATCCAGTGTTATTTTACATTGGATTACTTTATTCAGTTTCTGTAGTATTTCTGACATACCAAAAAAACTCTTTATTCTATTCTATTTATTTGCTACTTTTTTTCAGTTTAATTCGAAGATTGAAATCAAGCTTCCATGTGTTACTTAAACTCTTAACAAAAACAAAAACAAAAAAAACCAAACATTTAGGTAAGATCAACGTTAAAAAAAATGTCTAAATATTTATATTTTTATTTATCTATATCTATCTCCAGCCCATTCTCACTCCCAAGGCGTCACCTAACTGACGCCTTGGGAAGCATTTGGACATGCTTCAATATCTGACGCTTTAGGCGCCCTTTAGCGTCAGTTAGATGACGCCCTAGGATCGCGTGTACCCTACCCCCACCCCACACCTAAACCTAACCGCGTCCTCTAACTGACGCTTTCCTTTAGCGTCAGTAAGATGACGCTGTAGGATCGCGTCATGTAAGTGACGCCTAAAAAGGGCGCCTAAAACGTCAAATATTGAAGCATGGTCAAAGGTGACGCCTTGGGGTGAGAATGCGTTGCTATCTCAAACATAAAATAACATGATCCTGTTTGATCAAGCTGTGTGACTGTTCTGACTTTTTTTGCATATTGCATCAAAATCCTGTCTATTCTTTGTATGCATTTAGTGTATCTAGAATAAAAAGAGTTTTATATACAGGTTTGTGGCTCTTAAAAAACTTTTGCTGGTAATTTACTCACCCCCATGTCATCCAAGATGTTCATGTTTTTCTTTCCTCAGTCGAAAAGAAATTAAGGTTTTTGATAAAAACATTCCAGGATTTTTCTCCATATAATGGACTTACATGGGAACCAGACGGTTAATAACAGTTTCAGATGCAGCTTCAAATGTCTTTAAACGACACCAGACGATGAATAAGGGTCTTATCATGCAAAACGATCGGTTATTTCAAAACTTATTCCAAAAATGTAACTTTTCTAAGGACAAATGCTAGCCTTGCTCTATTCTGTCAGGCGCGTTTGTAACGTCACGTATTACGTAATTACGTTCAAAAGGTCACGGGCGACGTAGCCGGAAGTACAGAATCAAAATCGTCCGACATCGTTGTTTTACCTTTTAATTACTTTTTTTGTAAACAGCGTTTGAGTTAGTTTGCACGTTCAACCTATGCGTTCAACTTGTAAACACTGACTCTGTACTTACGGCTACGTCGCCCGTGACCTTTTGAACGTAATCCTGCTGCCGCCACAGAGTGCCATTTAGTTTTATATAAAGTTTAAATTATTTTATTGTCTCAAATCATTGATAATGTATACTGACTTTGCCCTATGCTGCAATAAATTTAGTTTTGCATTCATTTACATAAATCAGCTGCTTGAATGACAATTGCTGATGTAATTGGGTTTTCATGTGAGATTCTCAATTCATTCAGTTAACTGATGCTCTGAGGTAGTTTTCAGACTGCAGACTCAGCAACGATTGTATTTAATTGTACAGTACAATTATAACATAGAACAAACATCTTCATTTCATGTCATTAAACATAACAATATTGCTGCCCATACACTGATGAGAAAGTGTGAGTCCGGTGTGCGATACTTGGAGTTGTCCTAGACGTGGCGCAGCGCTGCGCTTCTCATTCGGTGTGCGACCCCCTTTACGGATGTGTATTTCACTGCCACTTCAATTCACTGTTCACACACACACACAAAGTCCCCACTTGGTTGGATAGATATCATTCAGAAAGTTCCCTCTTGGCTAGTGTGCAGCGACACTTCTGTGTTAATACATGTATATGTTAGTAATATAGACGTGTGTGTGCAATGGCACATAACTATGGCAAGTAAATTGTTAGGGACTGCATAACAAAGCATAGAAAGTATATGAAGAGAGAGCGTTAAATAAGAAAAATAGTATATATATATACATAATGTATATAATAGATCAACGCATTCTCATCCTTCAACGTCATATAGAACGCTAGTGACAAAACGGCGCTATACTACGCACATGGCACCCGTTATCGTTAATATAACACGTGCTGTGAGGGCTAAGTTTAGGTGTGGGGTAGGGTGTACGTGTCATATTCACGCTAAAGGATTTATAACGTCTTGGGTTCGCGTGTTATATTAACGATAAAGGGAGCCGTGTGCGTAGTATAGCGCCGTTTTTGCATATAGCGTTCTATATGACGTTAAAGGATGAGAACGGGCTGAATAGATATATAATTTAACTGTAATGAAGACATATTTCACTGCCAGTTCACACACACAAAGTCCCCACTTGGTTGGATAGATATCGTTCAGAATGTCCCCTCTTCGCCAGTGTACAGCGACACTGCTGTGTTAGTAATATATAAATATATAGTTTTAGATCGGTAAAATTGTTTATGTTTTTAAAAGAAGTCTCTTCTGCTCACCAAGGCTGCAATTATTTGATAAAAAAAACAGAAATATTGTGAAATATTATTACAATTTAAAACAGTGTTTTTCTATGTGAATATATATATATATATATATATATATATATATATATATATATATATATATAATGTATATAATAGATATATAATGTAAGCGTAATTAAGAAAGATTTCACTGCCAGTTCACACACACACACACACACAAAGTCCCCACTTGGTTGGATAGATATCATTCAGAATGTCCCCTCTTTGCCAGTGTACAGCGACACTGCTGTTAGTAGTATAGAAATATATAGTTTTAGATCGGTAAGATTGTTTATGTTTTTTAAGAAGTCTCTTCTGCTCACCAAGGCTGCAATTATTTTTTTTTTAAAAACACAGTAATATTGTGAAATATTATTACAATTTAAAACAGCGTTTTTCTATGTGAATATATTATACACAGTATATATATAAATATATATATAAATATATATATCTATATATATATATCTATATATATATATATACATATATATATATATATATATAATAGATATATAATGTAAGCGTAATTAAGAAAGATTTCACTGCCAGTTCACACACACACACAAAGTCCCCACTTGGTTGGATAGATATCATTCAGAATGTCCCCTCTTTGCCAGTGTACAACGACACTGCTGTTAGTAGTATAGAAATATATAGTTTTAGATCGGTAAGATTGTTTATGTTTTTAAAAGAAGTCTCTTCTGCTCACCAAGGCTGCAATTATTTGATAAAAAAAAACAGAAATATTGTGAAATATTATTACAATTTAAAACAGTGTTTTTCTATGTGAATATATATATATATATATATATATATATATATATATATATATATATATATATATATATATATATAATGTATATAATAGATATATAATGTAAGCGTAATTAAGAAAGATTTCACTGCCAGTTCACACACACACACAAAGTCCCCACTTGGTTGGATAGATATCATTCAGAATGTCCCCTCTTTGCCAGTGTACAGCGACACTGCTGTTAGTAGTATAGAAATATATAGTTTTAGATCGGTAAGATTGTTTATGTTTTTTAAGAAGTCTCTTCTGCTCACCAAGGCTGCAATTATTTGATAAAAAAAACCAGTAATATTGTGAAATATTATTACAATTTAAAACAGCGTTTTTCTATGTGAATATATTATTATATTATATATATATATATATATATATATATATATATATATATATATATATATATGAAGAGTTCAGATGCAAAAGCCTCTAAGTGCCATTTGAAATTTTCTTCTAGAATGATCATTTTTTTCAAGCTTGTATATTTAAATTCAGTACTTTCACTTAAATAACAATGAGGATTACCTATTGATTGTAATTTAAGTGAAATTACTGAACTTGAATATATAAGCTTGATAAAAAATGATCATTTTTGAAGAATATTTCCAACGGCACTTAGAGGCTTTTGCATCTGAACTCTTCATATATATATATATATATATATATATATATATATATATATATATATATATATATATATATATATATATATATATATAATGTATATAATAGATATATAATGTAAGCGTAATTAAGAAAGATTTCACTGCCAGTTCACACACACACACAAAGTCCCCACTTGGTTGGATAGATATCATTCAGAATGTCCCCTCTTTGCCAGTGTACAGCGACACTGCTGTTAGTAGTATAGAAATATATAGTTTTAGATCGGTAAGATTGTTTATGTTTTTTAAGAAGTCTCTTCTGCTCACCAAGGCTGCAATTATTTTTTTTTTAAAAACACAGTAATATTGTGAAATATTATTACAATTTAAAACAGCGTTTTTCTATGTGAATATATTATATACAGTATATATATAAATATATATATATATATTTATATATATATATATATATATATATATATATATATATATATATATATATATATATATATATAATGTAAGCGTAATTAAGAAAGATTTCACTGCCAGTTCACACACACACACACAAAGTCCCCACTTGGTTGGATAGATATCATTCAGAATGTCCCCTCTTTGCCAGTGTACAGCGACACTGCTGTTAGTAGTATAGAAATATATAGTTTTAGATCGGTAAGATTGTTTATGTTTTTAAAAGAAGTCTCTTCTGCTCACGAAGGCTGCAATTATTTGATTAAAAAAACAGTAATATTGTGAAATATTATTACAATTTAAAACAGCGTTTTTCTATGTGAATATTTTATATATATATATATATATATATATATATATATATATATAATGTATATAATAGATATATAATGTAAGCGTAATGAAGAAAGATTTCACTGCCAGTTCACACACACACACACACAAAGTCCCCACTTGGTTGGATAGATATCATTCAGAATGTCCCCTCTTCGCCAGTGTACAGCGACACTGCTGTGTAGCAATATAGACATGTATATGTTTGAGCATTATATAATGACACACCCACACACACACACATATATGTGTATAAGTATGTATAAGTTACAATATGAAGACAAGATTTCACTGCCAGTTCACTTCACTGTTCACACAGACACACAGTTCAATTGCAGGCTATATGAGTCCCCTGTTGGTAAGGTAGACATCGGCCAGAGTTTCAGGTCCCCACTTGGCATGTTTTTTTAAAAATAAAAAAATGCATATTTAAAGTTATATTATGAAAAAAGACCTTAAAAGAGAATTTTGTACGTCCTTTTTGTTTCTTCAAAATGACCAGAAACACTAGTCCCCTCTTGGCCAGTGTAGAGTGATAGTCCCCTTTTAGTAATATAGACGTGTATGTGTGTGTGTGTGTGTGTGTGTGTGTGTGTGTGTGTGTGTGTGTGTGTGTGTGTGTGTGTGTGTGTGTGTGTGTGTGTGTGTGTGTGTGTGTGAGTGTGTGAATCGATTTGAGCTGCCCTTCTTTCATTCATCTGTTCCCTTGGGCTCAGTGTGCCTGTAATATCGCACATTTCTTTTTCCACTGGCTGTCACCAGCCCTGATAATGACTTCATCTGGATATCTGGATTGATTGATTCTATTGACCATGATAAACACATATTTATTTATTTATTAATATTTAAAATGTTTATTTATAAAAATGTGTGTAATTTAGTTTTTTGTTATGACCATCTTTATGTTGGCAGCTAAGCTACTCCACACGCTGCACAATGGCTTCGGCTAGAGGTTATAGGTCAAGTCTTAGACTTCTCTGAGTCTGACACTTGGTAAAGACATAATCTTTAATGTAATCTTGATTTGTTTTCACTGTCTGGGATATCTGAGTTTTCATAGCATAAAAAGCCATTGCTTTTATAAAACTAAAGCGGTTATTATTAATAATTATAGCTTAATGCTCCTTTATTTTAATTTGACTCAATTCCTCTATCTCTTCCTCTTTTCTTTGTCTCAGGTTATGAAAAGACCGAAGACACTTCAGAGAAGACTTCTCTAGCAGACCAGGAAGATTCCAGATTAATATTCCTCAATCAGCCCCAGTTTACCAAATTCTGCAATAACCGTGTCAGGTAAAGCCACACTCACACCTGTGCTTCTGAATGAACAGGCCGTCATGGTGAGCATTTCTAGGCGGTGGATGAAGAGTGTTGACTACAAAAACGTATTTTATTCAATACTAAAATATAGTGATTGTGGTGTTCATTAACATGAAATAAATACTATTTTTTATTGAGTAAGGATCCATTAAATTGATAAATATTGACAATAAAGACATTTGTTACAAACTGTTCTTAGATTTTGTTTGCAAAAGGCCAAAGAAAAAAAGTATTGCAGATTCCGAACTATTTTCGACATAATAGTAACAAATGTATCTTGAGCAGCGATATCATATTAGAATGATTTCTAAAGAATCATGTGACACTGAAGACTGGAGTAATGATCGCACAAGAGTAACTGATGTATTGTATGTAATTGTAATATTATTGCCCATTTATTTTTATTTTTTTTATCAAATAAATGCAGCCATGATGAGCGTAAGAGACTTCTTTCAGAAACATTGTTGGCAGAAAAATGTATCACAATAAAACTAGTGTGAGCTGTATTTGACAAAAGAGGAAGTGTTGCCATTTTCCAGCCGCCACAACGGATCACTATGTCCAAGTTACATATACTCATAGTGATTGATAAGGTGATGTATGGCAGACAGAGGGGAAGTTGGGGAAGGTTCTGTGGTTAATGTATGATTTCTGCTGAATCACATGATGAATATGTTAAAGAGAGAGTTCACCAAAATTGTGTCATTTATTTACAAGTTCAGTTTGTGTCAATTAAATGAACTAATTAAGAGTAGGGATGGGTACTGTTCATTTTTGAACATATTTTACTTCAATAACTGTAAATAAACTGTTTTTTCCCGCTTTCAACTAAGCTAATTTGTAGAAGTGTTATTGACATTATGCCAGAGCTGCCTTGGTCACTGTCTGCCATTGTCTGTGATACTTGATTATTAATAAAAACAACCATTTTAGCAATAATAAAAAGATCATTTCTATTAAATGTTTAGTTTTCCAAGTAATCAAATGAAGACATAAAACATTAATTTAATTGATATTTTATACTAAATTAAACCGCGCATCTCCGCCACTCATTCACACAGAGACACGCAGAGCTTGCAGGATTCCTGTTCAAATGGTCTTATTCTCGCGCCTAGATGCATTCTCAGGTACCGGAATTTGGCATAGATTGATTTAATCTGAATATGTACTCGGTAGTACTACCGACGTAATTTGGTTGAGTACCCAACTCTAATTTTGAGCAAATGGTTTGTTTTGAATCTAGTGTGAATTGGTCTAAGATGCTATGTCTTGTCAATTACCATTCACATAAGTTTTTTTGTTTTTCTCCCATCTTGCAGTGAGAGTGCAATCATTCAGATGAGATGTCACTCTCAGACTGCAGATTTTCAGCATTGAAACCCAAAATCTATTTGATCGTTCCATCTGCATCTAGTGATCATAACGGCACTCATTATTAAAGGGTTAGTTCACCCAAAAATGAATTTTTGGGTGAACTAACCCTTTAATGCTGTAGTCTGATTATTGCATTGAATACCAATGCTAAGTTTTGCTGTCTCATGTCTGGACTGTTTATCAGTACTTCTAGCTTCACTGTATATAGAGGGCTGTCCCTTGTGCAGTGGACTGTCAGACCAGGTTAATGTTTGCGTTCCTGCAGCGTTAGAATGGCGACTGGGAAGTCCTGCTTAATTATGTGTATGTGTTTTACGATGTAAGCTGCCATGAAAAGAAAACAGGTTTTAGTTGTAATGGACTTCTGTAATGTTTTGCTTGTAATCATTGTTCATTTAGAAAGATCACACGCAAGGGTCAAGATATTATTTTCATTTCCTGCTGCATTTGTTTGCTTAGAAACAGTAGGCCTATCATTTAATTTAGTATTTCAAATGCATGTTGTGTTCCTTCATAAAACTAGATGTCAGCAATTTAAAAGCTTTTTTTTTTTTAAAGTTTCATGCATTTAAAATTTCATCCCTGACTCAGAAGTCTAAATATTATAGCAAAAGGGGTCAGTGTATAAATGACCTCCTTTATGATTGGCAAACCTTGGCTAATCATGTGTCTGCAGTAAACTGACAATAACTACGCTGATGATACAGTTATTGTCAGTTTACTGCAGAAACATGAATCTCAGCATGTGCCAGTGGTCGACGAGTTTGACAGTTCTTTGCTTAACACCTTTAAAACCAAGGATATGCTTATAGATTTAAGGAGAAAACAACCTGGTTCTCCTCTACCCACCTATATAAACAGAATCGCATAGAGATGGTAGAGCAGTATAAATATCTGGGTATAGTGATAGACAGTAACCTCAAATTTGACATTAACACAGAGATTATCTGCAAAAAGGGACAATGACGATTGTACTTCCTAAGGAAGTTTAAAGGAGTAGTTCACTACTTTTGCTGATAACTTACTCACCCCCATGTCATCCAGAATGTCCATGTCATTCTTTCTTCAGTTGAAAAGAAATTAAGGTTTTTGATGAAAACATTCCAGCATTTTTCTACATATAATGCACTTCAGTGGGAACCAAACCGTTCAAGGTCCAAAAGAGACTTTCAGTGTAAACTGCAAACTGTTCAAACTGGCAATCATTTGAGCTTATAAAACTTAAACTTTCTTAAACTTTGTCTTAAAGTTCATTATATGGAGAAAAATGCTGGAATGTTTTCATGGTTTCCTTAATTTCTTTTCGACTGAAGAAAGAATAACATGGACGTCTTGGATGACATCGGGGTGAGTAAATTATCAGGAAAAGTTTTTTTTTCAAAAGTGAAATACTCCTTAAACTCTCTTAATGTCGATAAGGTTATCCTGTCTTTATTTTATAAATCTTTTATTGAATCTGTTCTTAATTTGCTTTTATTGCCTGGTATGGGGGCATCAGCTTGAGGGAGAGAAAAATAAGCCATATTGTGAAGGTGGTTGTCAAGTTAACAGGCTGTCCACAGGTTTCCTTGATAAATATTTATGAGAGGCAGGTTATGAGGAGAGCAGATGCCATATTGGACTGTGTAAATCATCCCCTTCATTGTTCTTTTGAGGTCCTTCCCTCAGGTCGAAGATTTAAAACTAAGAACTATTAAGAACTATTTTATACCAAGTGCAATTCGGTTGCTAAATTTGCACAATTCTATGACCTAGATGAGTAATAGTGTAAAAGTGTTTTTAATTAGTAGTTTGTGTTGTTTATTGTATGTGGTGCTTACCTTTTGTCATCTGTATGTTTACCTGGCTGCAAGCCAAGTTTCCCTTGGGGGACAATAAACTGACACTGAACTGAACTGAACTGAACCTTGAAACTCTATATTTGTTATTAATCAGTTCAGGTCAGTATGGTTACCAACCATAATGGTGAGCACCACGTACTCTCACTGTGGCCTTACTTCTTTCAATAAAGAGCCTGGCTTGAACCAAGTCACACAGCTTCAAAATGAATCATTAACATCATAAACATTGGGCAAAAAAGAAAAAAAATTACAGAAAGGTTACAGATTTTGTGCTTGGAATGAATTAGAGTATGTACTCCTACCGTTCAAAAGCACTACCGTTCAAAAGTTTGGGGTCAGTAAGAATCTCTTTTATTATTTATTTATTTTTTAAAGGATCTTTTTCAGCAGCGGCGCATTAAAGTGAAAGTGTGACTATTGCTGTATTGCTCAAGTTTGTGGGCACTTTTGGTGTAATCACAAAATCTATGGCCACCTCCAGTACTAAATTAAGTTATTTTTCAGGTCTTAAAGTGACAGCAGCCTAATATATCTCATTAACTATTTCAGTCCTATCCAACTCTTGGTGATTCTATGGTCATCTCTTGCCATTTATGAGAGACTGACCATGAATTTACTTGGCAATGATTTACTTACCATCTCCAGTTCATCGATACTACGTTTTTGAAAGGGAGCAGGAGCACCCAGAGCAAACTCACTATTCCAGCTTCTTGCTGTGAGGCGAGTCAGGCGACAGTGCTACCCACTACCCTCTAAGCTATTGTGCCGCCCGTAGCCTAATATACCTGCTGCCAAATTATGAGATAATATTACATTACATTTACAGCATCTATATGGCAGATTTCCCCCCATGGTATCAATGTCAAAATTGTGGCCTGTAAAAATGCTGAGTAACTTTGCATAACCATTAGCCAGAGTGGCTGGTGAGTGGTGAGCAAGAAAGTTAATGTCAAGCCCTGAATCTATGTATACATATCTATGGTGTTAATTGACCATGTTTTAATCAATATTTCATATTCATTGCATTGTTTGACAATAGAAAAATAAACAATATGTCAATAAGAATAGCGGTATTGTTTTCTTAAAACTAATATGTACTCGATTACAGGCGCGAATCAAACAAATGTAAAAACCTCACTGTACGCAGAATGCAAAAACAACGCAATGATGGCACATATATTAGCATAAGATGTCATCTAACGGGGGGGAAATTTGTATCACAATTTCTACAAAAATATTAAACCACACAACCAAACTCTGTTACTGAGAAATGTTTGAGCAGCAAATCGGTATATTAGAAAGATTTCTGAAGGATCATCTGACACTGAAGACTGGAGTAATGATGCTGGAAATTCAGCTTTGACAACACAAGAAAAAAAAAATAATAAATGCAGCCTTGGTGAACATAAGAGATTTCTTTCGAAATCAATTCTAGTACACAATTCTACTGACCCCCAACTTTTTTTGTCTTATCAGGAAACATCACTATATTATGATTGAACGATACATGTAATTGCTAGCTAATTATGAATGGCATTTTTACTTCTAGAACTCTTCATGTGCTTATGGTTGTGACATTAAGCTGCAAAAACAGGTCACCAACTTTGGCTGTAACAAGTGGCCTGACTTTGTGTGATGAATGATAAATAGTTCCACTTCCTACACACTGCTCTTTTGAAATAAACAAGTTAAATATACCATCATGGACCTTTTTGAGAGCTGTTTGTGTTAGATTAAGCCTTTATTTACATACGCCATTGTGTGGCTGATGTGAACTGTTGGTGAAGTTCAAGTTGTTACTCCTAAGTGCACCTACTATTAAAGCTGATCAGGTAAACAGCTACTGCTATATGTATAGCATAGCTGTCAACCCTCCCGTTTTTTCCGGGTTTCTCACGTATTTTATCTCTGTTCCCGCTGTCTTCCCGTTTTAGTATTTTCCCGTAAAATATCCCGTATTTTTACGCTCTGATTGTGTGAGACGTACAAGTTTGGACCTATATTCGGCTTGACGTCGTTCATATTCGGATGCAGCACTGCGCGCGCTGGCCGGAGACACATTGGCTGCGTGCGTCTCAGCTGCGTGGCGTGGCCGTTTTTATTTTAATGTCTATGGTTTTTATTTCGGCTCCCATGTTAACAGATTAGAGCTTGCACACTGCCTGCGTGACACGCGCAAACGCGTGCATGCTAGAAATAGAACCAGATGCCTATTTTCCACGCGACACTCAAGCGTGTTGGAAGCGTTTCCAGGCCAAAAAAAAACGATGTTCATATGTCAAAAATTTCCATTATTTTTGCCTATATATATTTTCATGTCATTTTTTAAACAATCGAGTCCTGGTGTCCACTACAGAGGTCATAGCATAACATAGGAATAATTTTTTTTTTTTCATTTGTTTCTTATGCTCTTAATAATGTAAAAAAAAAAAATCCCTTATTTTGGCTACGGATTCCGGGAAATCTCCCTTATTTTCAATGTTCAATGTTGACAGCTATGATGTATAGCATTGCTGTAGGCCTTGCAAACCAGTTTAAAAGGAAGAGGGATCACAAAGAATTTATTAACACATGCTTTACCTAAACAAACACAGCCTTCTGGTGTTTAGAATATAGCACACATGCCAAGTTATATTAAATTACACAAATGTACACCTCAAACAAACACATTATTAACATATCTCCTAACACAGAATCCTTCTATTATAAACAAAAAAGAACATATTTGCTCCACACACTGTGTGCCTTAGACCAAACAGCAAAGTGATGCGTTTGCAAATGCTCCACCACCAACAAAGCCGCAATTAAAAGGATTAACATCACGTGGTTAAACCTTGAGGTGCATTTTGATGAGCGGTTACACTAGTCACCCCAGTGACTGCCTGATGAGCCAGCGTCCTGAAGCCCTCTTGTGCGATACTTGTTTGTTTAAAATCATGATGACGCCAAGTAGTGCTAAACGAGCTGAGCGTGTGGGCTAAGCAGCTGGCTGAGGTCTAGAAGCAGACCTAGATCTGGTTTCTGGGGTCGTGTAGAGGAAATGAGAGGAGAGACGCAGGTCATCTCTCTCTCAGCTCCTTTGTGAGAAAGCTATTTGCTGGTATGTCATGTTAAGATTGACATCCACCTAAATATTCATAATTGTATTTCAACTTTGTATTAGTTGCCACTGTCATGAAGATCGAGCTTCATATACTAATTGAAAATGATTCATTTATGCATTTACAATGGTAACAACAACCCCTTGCAACTTTTTTTAACTTTTATAACTATAAAAGGTTGCTGACAGATGAATTTTGCTGGTGTTTTTTGTCTTATGTCGCTTGATTTCTCAACTAGATGCACTGGATTTTTCTTTTTCTTTCTGTGTGCTTGATTGAATATGAGGACAGATGAAGATCTTACTCTTCAGTCTTGCTCTCCTCCATGAATTTGAGTTACCCAGCAACATGGAAATGTGTTTCTTTATCTGAGGAACAGTAAAAGCTACTGTTAGCCACCTGACGCACGCAGCTACACCGTTCAAAAGCTGAAAGCTTGCCAAGAGAAAAGCAAGAACGACAGGCCCCTGACAGAACTTTCCATCTCGTACAGTGCTGCTAATTGCTGGGCTGTGGTGTGCGGTGTGCCGTGGACTGATACACATCTCTGAGAAGACCGGATCAGTGAAACGTAGAGGCAGTGAGAGGACACAGATCAGTTTCCACTTTAAGGACGTTCACACTTCACAGACTGTCAGTCTCCCCAATGTGCCTTTTATTATATTGTGTTGTATTTTATATTACATATATATAATTGTGAGTCATTAATCAAAATAAAATAAAAAATGAATTCTGATTGAAATTTAATATTTTGGTGGGCTGATATTGTATTTTATAAATCAATTAAAAAAAACGAATGAAATTGTATTTTATGTTTTAATGTTAATTTTAAAATGATCTGTTAATGAAATGCTAATTTTTTGGTGGCTGAGAAAATTGTATTGTATTTTTTATTTTGTAGTTTACAATATATCAATTTTTTGGATATTCTAAATGAATTTATATTATATTTTAATTTATATACGAATCATTAATTCATAAAAAAAAAAAATCTATTAATCTGATTCTGTTCCGTGTTCTGAGAATATTGTCTTGTATTATGTTATTTTTTTAATATTATATTTTGTTTTAAGAATTATTGGTGAATACATTTTAAAAACCAATATTCCGAGTGTTGAGTGTTGAATGAGTGTTTCTTGGTGGATCGTTCTTTTGGAAAGTGTGTGGATAAAGAGGCAGGTGTCCGGGTTTAGAGTGGGATGTTTATCTCAGTCTAAAGTGGCTTCGCTGTCTTGGACCTAATGTGTGTGTAAATCAGTCGGCGGAGATGGAGGTTCTGGCAAGCTCCCACCATAGTTCACTCAAACTCAGAGCTCTTTACAGCCCAGTCTCTCTCTCCTCATCAAACTTAGCTGTTCTTTATGGTCATTAACTGCCTCTCTCCATCACTCACTGTGTGTTTGTGCGTGTCTTGGGATGCACTGAAACTGAGTTTGGCTTGGGGGAGAAAGTTTGATTCACTATGTGAAACCAATATCACTATTTTAGTGTAATAGTGACCAACTAAAAGTAAAAACTGAAAATGTGAGAACTAAATGGATAATAAATAAAAAGTCAGCCCAGTCTGCAGATGATCTCAGGTGGTTTTATATTGTGGTCACTGGTCACTGTTGGAATGTAACCACCTTTCTCATTTCCTCTGTCTTTTCTTTCTCTCATACAGCACTGCAAAGTACAACGTTCTTACGTTTCTGCCTCGGTTCCTGTACTCTCAGTTCAGAAGAGCAGCCAACTCCTTCTTCCTCTTCATCGCACTTCTGCAGGTAAGACTACAACGTCAATCCTTCAGGGCAGGAGTACTGATGACAAGCTGGAGAGATAAGGACTGTCAGCTCTCACGGGCGCAGATAGACATCTGTCGGATTCCCTGACCCGCTGTGATCAGATACTGGGTTTCTTAAGTATATAGGACTGATAAAAGAGCAGGGTGAAATCGATCTCTGGTTCAGACCAATCAATCAATCAGACAGACAAGACTGACAGACAGTCAAACCAAGTGTGAAAACCTCAGTGTTACAGTGCATTATATTACACACGTGAATGCCAACGTTGTTTCAAACTCCACGATAACACATTAAATTGATCAAAAGTGAAAGACATTTAAAATTTCCAATAAAGGTTTAACTTTCTATTCTCCTGGAATCCTGAAAAAAGGTACTCAGAGAGCCTTGTTGCCAGTGCCTTGAAGGGCATAATAGAGATTAAAAACACAATAACTTACTGACCCCAAACTTTTGAATGGTAGTCTACTGTACTTGCACTTGTTTCGAAACTTTAATAAATTTTGGCTCCACTGCATCTGTGTAATTACCAGACCGCGCAGTCATCGAGGGCTCCAGAGTGCTATAGACGTGCTGTTCTTTTAGAGACTGAAGAGCCCACGAATCCACCAGCGAACAACCTGACGTGACCCTGTGGATGCACATTAAAGAGCCCCTATCATAGCATTTGAAATGTTCCTATTTTTGTTTTAGTAGTTCCCAAAAATAGTTTAACATGCATGCAAGGATAAAAAAAACACTGTATTTGTCTTATAATAAGCATTTATTTTTTAACTGATTTGCTCAACGACTCCCAAATGATTTGTTCGACGATTCATTTTCCCAAACACCTCCTTTGAGAGACGCGAATCTGCGGCGATTGGTCAAATGACCCAGTCAGTTGTTATTGGTAAACCGTAGGCAGAGACTGTCGGCAACGGAACGCCCATAACCAGGATTATAGCTTGTCAAGTGTTGAAAATTGTATATATTGTTTGAACAAACGTGTCAGAAAAAGAGCACTTTCCACACGGTCCCTTACTCGCGTCTCCTTAAAGAGCGAGCTTTCCCGGCGAAACTCACATTGCAGGGGCTTTTGAGGGGCAGTGCTTATTATATAGAGCGAAGTCATATTTGGCTAAGTCGTTTAGGAGGTAATTTTTATTGATCCATTTTTCAATGAATGTCTGGTGAATATCAAAAACAAAACTAACTTTACCCCGCTTAGAAGCTGTGCGGAGTGTACACAACACAATAACTATATTGTGCATGCGACAGAAAACATAACAGCAAACATTATTAATATAACCTACAGATTGTGATTCGAAGGAGGACGAACCTGATCCATATACAGTACACTGGATTGCAAATACTACTCGTTGCAAATGTGAACTCTGACCACTGATTCTTCACATGCTCGTCCCTGGACAATGGAAACAAGTGGCTGAAATGTCTTTGCAATGTAGAAAACAGCGTCTTCTCGACATGATGCGATTCAGCTGAAGTTTTTGAATGTTTTCTAGACGTCACGATGTAACAGCTAATGACTCGTTTCAAAAACAATTCATTTCATAGACTCAGAGTCGATTCTCACTTTTGAAAGACAATAACTTTATATACGGTGCACTTTCAGATATAAGTCTTTGCAGGATGTTTTCATTCCCTTAGAGCTATATTCCACACTACACGAACAGTCATTTTCAAAAGTCCATGATAGGTGCTCTTTAAATAAATGCCTCTGTTTTAAGGTAGCTGAATCGATGACCTGGGGGGAAAGCGAGATAAAGAAAGAAGAGAAACTGAAAGAAAGGAGAGTAAAACAGAGAGTCAGGTGGCTTCGAAGCGCAGGTTCAGTGTATCTTCATTACGCCTCTGTCAATGCAGTGACCTTGAATGAACAGGCGTACTGTGAACGAGAAAAACAGCAGGGATGGGTGTGTTGTGGCAATAAGGGGGCCAAGGTGAAGTTTCATCAAAACTGCTCACTTCCATCACAATGCTACTTTTGGAAATCCCATCATAATCAAGGAGACATTTTTAAGGTTCCATGACGATCGACTGCTCTACGTCTACGCCACTGTGGGTTGGTTGTGAGCGTACTCTCCTGTTTAAGTGAAACGTAATGCAGAAGGAAAAGTGTGTTGGCATCGGGTTAAAAGGATTCCGTTTCGGGTTTCCTAATGTACAGTATATCTCTGCATTCTCGGCCTCTTACTGAACCGTTCACTTAAAGCTGACACTTTATCTGATAGGGACACTTTCCAAAGACGTTCCGCTTTTTGATATGTAAAAGTTCTTGTGGAATGAATTCTATTATATATAAGCTTGTGGGCCCTATCGAACTGCCTGACCGGCACCTAACCAGCCTGGACTAGTCTGGAAATTCATGCTGGTCTAAGCTGATCTCTTCAGCAGGGTAGACAGATATGTCATATGCCGACTTCTAAACATCCATCAGAGTCACTGCTGCTGACTTTCTGATGGTTATTGCCATTCCCTTAGGTTGCTTTCTTGACCTACCGGTGATAAATACACACACCACCAGGATGTAGACCCTCAGGCTGTGTTATGATTCCTGGGGTACAAAACAAGAGCTGTTTATCAAAAAAAAAAAAAAACCTGAGTGTTTTTTCCCGAGTTCTCCGCAAGGCTTTCATTATTTTGTGTTTGTATTCAGGTCCTGTAGGTGTGTGAATGTCCATGTTTTGATTTTTGATATGGTGGAGGGAGGAATTAAAGAACATAAATTCATGTCGCCATTTTATTTTTTTCTCCGCAGCAAATCCCTGATGTGTCACCAACAGGGCGATGGACAACACTTGTGCCGTTACTCTTCATTTTGGTGGTGGCAGCAGTGAAGGAGATTATAGAAGACCTGGTGAGAGCATAAAAACATTTTTGATGTTACACTAACTTGCTGAATAAATGCAGAAATACATGTGAACTCCTTTATACAGATGGTCAGATGTTCTTGTGCCCACTGATGCTCAAGATGCTCTTTGAATTATCTTAAATTGTGCTTTTTCAGTTTATCTTAATGATTTTTTCTTGTTTGCAGTAGGGATGATTGTTAATGAGTGATTAATGAGAGAGAACTGTGCTCTACTTGTAGATTTTATTCTCCTTTGCCCTCACAGCTGTTATATTACCGTTTTTAGACTTTGTTCAGGTATATATGCTTTCCTCTTCCCGATAATTCAGTCACACACTCTCGTGAATCACGTACACTGCAGAATGGATCTCACTCCCATTAGCTGAAACATTTTCCAGTCAATAAGCTTTTCTTTTTTTCCTGACCTGAACTATCATCTCATTTAGATTGCAAATTATTTCCAAAAACTCTTTGCATAGAAATTTACATAGAGGAGGGAATACTGAGGTAAAACCACCAGCCCAAGTGGATAGGGATGGGACGATTACCGGTTTCACGATAAACCACGATAAAATATACTGACAGTATTATCGTTTAAAATTGAATTATCATTAAATCCGGGTTTGCGCAGCACGCAGTGTTTATTTTAAATTATTATTCGAGAAGGAATGGCGGAAGGCAGTGACCGTGCTCGGGAGATTTTTCAACCTTTTAAGAGGACCAAATCTGAGGTGTGGTCATATTTTAGCTTTTACAAAAGTAGGGAAAACTTGATCGAGGATGGTCACCCCGTCTGTCGAACAAAAAGTCACTGCAATAGAAACACTTCAAATCTGCTGAGTCATCTTGTGTGACCATCACCCAGTGTTGTAACACAAGGCAAGTTAACTTTAACCTCAATAGCAAAACTACGTCTGGGAAACATGAATTGTTCTTTTGAGTCGAATCATTTTGTGAAATAGACGTGAAGCTTCCGCGAAGAAAAGTTCGCAGCAAGTGGCTTTGAGCCAAAGACGGACAACTTCAAACAAGACTATTATTAAGAGTGTCATTTTAAGGGATAGTAATGTATAGATACATCACTTTATGCCGATTTTATTTTTACCACATAATTAAAGGGACATAATTATATTGAATTGATAATGAGATTAGCTAATGTTTTAAATCTTACCTGTTTATAAACTAATTTTCTAAAACAATCGTCCAGACAAGATATTTCACACCAATATTATCAAACTCTGTAAACAATAAATCAACTTTGATTTCATTTTCAATACAATCAATGACGGCAAGTTGTATTTGAATGAAACGAGAACGCGCTTCCGTTGTGATATGGATGTGCGCTGTGTAATAATGCGTTGCTATTGATGACAGTCATTATAAAGAAGGAAATGCCATAGAATAGAGCTGCTTGTTTTATTTGTTTTTTGTTGATTTTCAAATACAAAATTTGTTGAAATGTTTTCAGTGTGAGCATCAGTTCCTTTTTGGAAAACTTTTAACAAATTTTAACAAAACCTTGATAATATTGATAATCACTAAAATTTTGGACACTATAATTGTGATATGAACTTTTCATTCCGTCCCATCCCTACAAGTGGATCCACCATTGTGCATTGAGCCTGAAATCAGAGCCTGCTCTCCCGGCTCCTCTCTAGACAGCCATCCGATCACATCACGTTGGATGCTGTGGTCAGAATAACCAGCTCAGCTTTTTATGGGTCTCTGATGTGTTATTCAAATCTGAGAGGTCAAGCTAGCTCTGGAAGTAAAGGTCATTTGATAAATTCACCACTCTGCTGTCATCTACCGCTCTGCTGTGAATGGTCAGATGACCTTAGCTTTTTTTCCCACTTCAAGTAAAAACACGCTCTAGTATTTAGAGGTGTCCCATAAGGCGAGAAAAGGGCTTCTATTGTTACTAGCTGGCTTTATTTAGCTGGATATATTTGATCAAAAATACCGTAAAATCTGTAATATTTTGAAACTTTATGACAATTTAAAATAACTTTGTTGTAAATTTTACTTTGTTGTATTTCCATCTGTTCTAAAATGTAAATACGACAGTTTCAGCAACCATTCATTCTAATATCATTCTAATATACTGATTTGGAGCATATATATATATATACACACACACACATATACATACTGTATATGTCCCCAAACTTTTAACAGTTGTTTAGTTTAAAGTCACACTTTTTGTTTGGTACTTTCTTACTGTGTCTTTTTATGTGAGTTTCAAAAGAAGCCAGCAGGCTCTGCTATAATCCTTAACTCGTCATAATCCAGCAGCTCTAACAAAGACGAAGTCTAACAAAAAGAGGTGACGCACCAGTGCTCTCCACACCGTGGCCTGCTTATCAGCTGCACCCCACTGTACTCCGTTAATCCAGCTGGGATTTGGTGCTGCATTTTACCACAAACCCAAACTGCTGTCTCCTCTTCCCTTTCGGGCCTTGTTTTACTGTTACCTATTCCTTCCTCTTGCTCTTATGTTCACTGCAGACAAGCCATCAGTTAGATTAGATGCATAATTAAATCATCACTTCCCTCCACAGAGCCTGATCTCTGCTCTGCTCTGTTGTGGTAAAGGAAAGAGTAGGGGAAATGGAAACTGAGGAGAGTGTGAGAAAGGGAAAGACAGAGTTATTCAACGCTGCACCAGAGCTGATCTGGATGATGAATGGGATGTGAGACCTGAGAACTTTTTCTTTCTCCTGCTGAGTCTGAGGGGAGGTCATGTGACATGGGCTGCTCAATAAGCTCTCCAGTAATATGAATGAGGCTGTTTGTCACATTTCATATCCTTTTAATATAATATAAATTTGAGAGAGATGCAAGAAGGGATAAAGGGAAAGGCTGGAGAGACACAGCCTGCAATGATTTTTTTTTTAATTTTTATTAGCAACCATTTTTTTTTTCACGTTGTGTATATACATCAGTGTTATTTTAGTATTGAGTACTGAGATGCTGTTATATCAATATTGAATTATTTTTTTATTTTAAAATTTTCTGTTTTCATTCTAATTTTACAATTTTAGTCATTTAATTTAATTAATTTTTTGTCTAGTTTTTATTCATTTGGTTTTCATTTTAGTTATTTTACATTTCTGCTATTTAGTTATTTTATGCATCAAGTTCTATAAATAAATACAAGCCTAATGGCATATTAACCAGTCATCCTGGATGAAGAGTGGTGACATGGGACATATTTTACCAGTGTTGGCCAGGAGGATGATTAGGCAATCAGAGAGCACTGAAGGCAAGAGCACAGATGAATACAGTATGTTTTGCTTTAAGAGGCTAATCAGGGTTTTCAGATCACTCTCACTCATTTGCATTCACTTAAAGTGGTTCAGTTTAAAGCAGGTCAAACAGCTCTTGTAATCTGGCACAGAAAAAAGTGCTTCAACAGACTCTTCTCTTTTCGATTAGCACGGTGTTATTGATCATTATACCGGTGAAACATCACTCTTTTGCTAAATAGATTTTTGTTTGATATTTTTCTTATGACTTTTTGTTGAATGCATGCTGTAATTTACTTTCTGGTAGTAACTGTGCTTGTAAAAGCCAATATAGTATACTTTTCTTGTTGATGTTTAGGGGTTTCAGAATCTATTCTCTTGGTAAATTATTTTATAGATATATTTCTATTATTTTACTTATTTTATTGATGATTTACACTTTAGCAGACAATTATAAAATCTAAACAATTCCATGTCCATCCATCTAAAACTATTTAAGTTTTTTTCAGCAGTTGAGGCTCATTTGATTTTTTTTTTTAATCATTTATTTATTTTTAATTAGAATTTTTATTTGTTTGTTTTCAGAAGCGTCACAAAGCTGATAATGTTGTTAACAAGAAAGAAACACAAGGTAAGACAATTGTTTGCTCACTGGTCTTCTTTAAAATCCCCATATATTTGTCTGATTAGCTCAATTTTCTTCCCTGATTTCCCATTGAAACAAAGTTGAGATGGGACGTAAACAACTTTTATTTTTTATATAAATGGGCAATAGCGTTAGTTTGCCTTACACGCATGAGCTAGTTAAGACATTTTGCTTCTAGAGAGCAATTGACTGGTCAAAGAATCAGACATGTGCAAGTAGAGGATGAGTCATCATCAGTGATTAGGGACGAGAACCAATGGTGCCAGGACCGTATTGGAATTGCTGATTTATAGGGTGCTTCTCAAACAGAAGGCTGCTTCCTACTGAGGCATCATCCTTCCTAGTTCAGTCCTTCGAAGGCTTGTGGCCTTGAGTCCTCCTCAGCATTAAACGCTTGAATGAGATGGTATAGGAAGTGTGCAATGCTACATCATAAATGTTTCCACCTCGTGGCCACCGCACAAAATTTTTAGCTTCATTTTGGGAAAATGCTTTGTATTACAAATCTTTATATTAACTGGCTTTTTATTAATAGAGTACAGTTAATGGCAACCGTATGTGGTCTCCCAGTGCCCTACATTATTGGCAGTTTAGTGTTAAGGAAAAAATTTTCAGTAAAACAAAAGATAACATCTACAGTATATCCTGTCCGAAAACATCATTTTTGTGTTATATTTCAAAATAAACAAGCTCAGTACCGTCTCGTTTGCTCATTTTAATATGTGCCAACTGGAATGTGGGTGATTTAAGGTGGCAAAGGATATGTCCTTCAAAACCGGCCGAATGAAGGATGCGAATCGAAGGCTGCCTTCCTAGGATGCTTCAAACGGTTGGCCTTCAGTGAGGTTTGATGATGTGGCAGCTGAGATTTGCAGCCTTCGTAGGATACAGCCTTCCGTTTGAAAAGCACCCATAGTGTCATGGTGTCTAAGTTGGGTCTGTCTTTTCTTTTCTTGTTGGTGATTTTCTCTCTCTCTCTCTCTTTCAGTATTGAGGAACGGCGCTTGGGAGATTGTACATTGGGAGAAGGTACTGTAGATGATGTTCCCATCATACTGACTGCTTCAATGAGCTCCTGAATGAAAACAAGTTGACATGTTCTTGGAAAGAGAGTGAGAGAGGGAGTATGCATATAAAGATGCCCTCTGGTGTAAACCAGTGCAGGTTTGGTTTCAAAAACAAATGCTTTGGTGTTTTCTGTAGAGGATACTTCCCTCTCCACTCTTTTTCTTTTCTTGATACTCAGCTCTTTAGGTTGAGTCATAGGGGTAGAATCTAGCCAGGCTGACTCTTACGTTCGGTCACCATAGAGATCTTAATAAAGCCAGACACAGAGCGGCTTTTTAATGTGTTAATAGAGAGTAAAGCTAATTAACTTTATGGGAACACACGGTCCATAATTATAATCATAATATAAAGGAAATGACTGGAGAGTGGAGATGTAATTACCTGGTGACTGGGCACTCTGTTACTGTTTGCTATATTAGTGCACATCTGCAAGAGGGCATTATCTTGTGCCCTGGTGACTTCACAATGTCACAGATTAGGATGTGATGTCATCAACCATGACTTCTCACAGTTCTTTAGTATATTAATTTCTGATGCTGCAATTCTTCTAAGTTCTGCTAGAATGGATAAGAAAGTAAAATAGGTTTCTGCTTTAGTTCTCATTTGAATTTGAAATCTTTATTTAAAATAAAGTAAATAAAGTATATAAAAATATAAAACAATGTTTTAAACATAGGAGAAAACAACAACAAATGATCAGCAAACAAAGTAAACTTCTTTCCTGTTATACTTTTTTTACATGTGCGAAAAGGAGTAGGAAGAAGTAAAACTTATATACTCCTACCCCCCTTAACAGTCATTCAATTTACAATTTTTATATTATTATGTTGTTCTATACATCTACACACACATATATATATATATATATATATATATATATATATATATATGCATACTTGCATACTTACACACTTGCATATATACATACATATATGATATATATATATATATATATTTTTTTTTTTTGTATTTTTTTGCTGCTTGAATATGTACATAATTGAGGTCAAATACATTGTAGTGACCATTGACAAGTATTCATTTATCTAACCTCAATTATGTAGTTATTCAAGCAGCAAAAAAACACAAACAAAAATAAGAAAACAAACAAAGAAAAACAACAATTAATCATTAAATCTTTGCAACATAAACATAATTTATGGAGCTAGTCTTCTTGTTGCCCATCATTTTATGAAACCACACTGTGACAAACTTTTGAATTACAGTGCACAGAATGAAAAATGCATTTTTAATATACTTATACTTATAAATGTATATATGTGTTCAGTGTATATATATATATATATATATATATATATATATATATATATATATATATGAATGGTATATCAATTTGTACATGTTTAAGTAGCTCTCCACTTCGAATCAAAATAGCAGCTATGAAGCAGCGTTCTCCTACTGGATTATGGCTAAAAAGATGATTAAAAATGCTAATCCAAAAAGATAAATTATTTATTTGCACAGAGAATGTTATTGATGAAGGCCTCATTTTAAATGACAGGCTCAAATGAGAGCTTGTGTTTGGATCCAAGCACTTCCTGAATGAAATATGTCAAATGCAAGGTTTTGAATTGATTACTAGTTTGTGTCTTACAGGTTATGGTTGGAGACATAGTTAAAGTTAATGGCAAAGATTTCATACCAGCAGATGCAATACTGCTGTCGTCCAGGTAGACGAGTCCACGTCATCAGAAGGGACCCAGTCCATCCTTATGCCCCTGTCTTACACTCAAAACCCAAAGGAAGTGTTGATTAATAGGCTAATAAGATAACCCTGAGATAAGGCCCAACAGTAAATCAATGCAGTGGCATTATACTGTTAATGGTATCAAATTAGGTTTTTAAGATTCTGCCATTGTTTACTTGCCTTATGTTGTCCCAAACTCAAAAGTCACATGGGTTTAGAATAAATAAATGGCAGAATTTTCATTTTTGGGTTGAATTGAATAAGTCAAAATCAACACTTCCTTTCGCAGATGTTTGCTTATTGGTTAATACTACTGACCTGATGACATTTGTCCAACACTATCCCCTTCACTATCAAAATCCATTTGCCTCAAGTTGTCCCAAAGTTTCGAGAGTCTTTCAGACATGTATATCAGTAAATTGGCATTTTAAACTCTTTTTTTTTTTTTTGACTTTACTGATGGTTCAGCTTGGTTTGAATGGGTTTTGAGCAGTGGACATCGTTTTTTTTTTCTCTCTCTCTGTAAAGATTAAACATTTGTGTGTTTTTGTCTCTTCCCTATGTTCTTCTGTGTGCTCTTCCTCCTCTATCCATCTTATGTCCGTTCCTTCCTGTCATCTCCACCTGTCACCCTCCACTCCCACCTCACGTGATGAACAACCGTCTCCTGACTTCTCTCGTGTCATTCCCCTTGCACCGGGGCTACTGTGTAAATGAAGGTTTCGGTAGGGGAGGTAGTCCGAGCAGCCAATGGAGATCACCTCCCAGCCGACCTCATCCTTCTGTCCTCCAGGTCAGGAACAGCTCCGGTTTGCATGTGGGTCTAGTGGGAAGGGGGTGCACAGGTGGAAAGAATCTGTTACTCTAATATTTTGCGCTCTCCTTTTTTTTTATCAGCTTTTGATGCTATTCTTAATTATACCATGTTTATTTTTATCCATTCTCTGATTGATGTTGGGTTTTAGCGCTGGGTGATATACATTTTTCTGTCTGTATTCAAAAAATTTTGATATAACAATGTATATTTAAGATAAATCTATAAATCTCCACCTCCAACATCCTCACACGCAATATAGCCGACTAGCCGAGACCACTCCTTTATGTGTACAGATGTGACGTAATGACGCAAAGACATTTCCCATGGAAATCCAACAGTCCCACTGGAATTAAAAACATTATTACAAGCTTACTGCTTTGAATCGAGCTACGGCAAGCAGATAGTGTTGAACACTGGCTGGTTGTATGTATTTTCTCAAATATGTATTTTGGTTCAATTTTAACCCCAAAAAAGCTACGGACTGCAGCTTTAAGTATATCGTCAGCCACATCATAGCTGCTTGTCATTCCGGAGGTCACATTTGTTGGCTGCATATGTCATAAAGAATGTCTTATTTCAGAACAATAGCTATGGATATTACGGAGGATGCAGCCTTCGAAATGAGACACGCCTCATGTGTCTGAAAATTGTGCAATCAAATGGCCTATTTACAATATCACGCCTCTGTAAACTCAGATCATTGTTAGACCACTTTTAGGCGTGAGATTCGAGCACTAAAAATGAGTTGACGGGGCACAAATTTCTCAGAGGACAGTTCTGTTCATCTCCCAACAGAAAATACTGATGAAGCCCTTTTCTTTAACTGGACAGTTGTGTATTACAGACCTTTGTTTTATGCTGGAGATGCTTCAGCAAGTGCACACAAGAAAAAACAAAGCGCTTCTCTAACACAGCTGTAGAAAAGGCCCATTGAATGACTGCAAATGTCACAGCTGTTTGCACAATGCATGGTTTCAGCAGGAGCTTGGACTCTGCATGCGCTCACATCACTACAATGTTCAGTATTGTGATGTACCTTTTTAGAAACTTGCATTGTTCGTACACCAAATCTGAGATATAATATTAATGCACTTTCACTCTTATAAACGTGACGTTTTGGTGGGGACTATTGATATCCGTTTTTGTTTTGTATAGACCCAAAGCAGAACACTCTTTTCTGATAACTTGTTTAAATTCTGTATGGGGACCAGCTTTTCTGTTAAAGCTTGCTGTCGTTTATTAAAGGAGAGATGTGTAACAGCTTTGGCCCTGTGTGCTCGCTATCCTGCTTTTACTCTTCTCTGTATTAATGCTGAATGTTCATTTGTCTGATGTGCTGCATCTTTCCTTTGTTGCATGTGGAGGATGTCACTAAAAATAAAAACAGCTGAATGCATGGCCATAAACAAAGATGCATTGACTGAAAGTTTCCTAATGGGTGCAAAATGAAGGTTCTGAGGGTGTCCCATTTGAACAATATTTTTTTAGTTTTCAAGTACTAAAATGCTTAAGTAATTATAATGGCAAAAATTTTAACATAAAACTACTTGCTCTTGAAAACAAAGCATCTTTGATTATAGGGCTTCATTTAGCTGTTTAGTTTTGTATGAGGTGACCCAACTTTTTGTTATATTATATTTTGTTATATCGTCTATTATATTAATTATATATATTAAACTTGATGTAGTTACATATTTTTTGTTGTTTTAGATGATAAATTATTAAGATATACTACCGTTTAAAAGTCTCTTATGCTCACCAAGGCTGCATTTATTTGATTAAAAAAACAGTAGTATTGTGACAGTATTACAAGTCGAAATAACTGTTTTCTATTTTAATGTACTACTGTGCTGGCAAAACTGAATTTTCAGCATCATTACTACAGTCTTCAATGTCACATGATTCCATACACAATCATTCTATTATGCTATTTATATAATTGTTTTTATTTTTTTTATAAAAAAAAAAAAACCTCATGCTTTTCAGTAGTTTTTGAGGAATAGAAAGTTAAACAGAAAGCATTTCTTTGAAATGGAAATCATTTGTAACATTATAAATGTCTTTACTGTCATCTTTGATCAATTTAATGTGTTCTCGGAAAAAAAAAAATGCAGGAAAAAATCTTACTGACCCTAAACTTTTTAACGGTACTGTATAACTTTATATTAATATTTAATATAGTTAATTAAACTTCAAAACATTCTTATGGTAGAGCCATAAGTAATCAATGATTTACCATAATATTGCTGTTTATCCTAGTGAACCTCAAGGAATGTGCTACATTGAGACCTCAAATCTGGATGGAGAAACTAATCTCAAGATCAGACAGGTGAATTCTTTGCTCTTTTCATGTAATACTTGCTGTTGTTTTTCAGGTAGTTTATCAGTCTGAATTGTATTACTTTTTGTGTAAACGTGTTTTTTGTTGTACTCAGGGTCTGCAGATCACTGCTGACATTAAGGACATTGACAGTCTGATGCGTATCTCAGGACGGATGGAATGTGAGAGTCCCAACAGACACCTCTATGAGTTTGTGGGCAATATTCGCCTGGATGGACACAGGTAAGAAAAATGCCTTGTGAAATTTGACTTGAAATGCTGAGGCTGACTTCAGCCTTGTATTTTATTAGTCTGAAATATTGATGAGCTTGAGACAAGTTAATTTCAGCAAGATGGATTCGATCGAAGTTTGAAGAATTAAAATGACTCCCTGATACTTTCGAGACGGGCTATTGAAGCCAGGTTTAAATGTGTATTGATGTTTAGCGAGGAACAAAGCTGTACTTTATATAATCAGAAATTGTTGTGCTTTCATTAAACCTACCTTGGTGCAGTTATTTATATCAAACATCACATTCTCCTTCTGTTATGCTTAAAGGGTCATTCCACCTCTGGAAAGATGAATTTGTATTTAAAATGAGTAATTTATGTAGAAGGAATGTGAAATTATGTTTGAATTTGGAGCTTTCTAGACTGAGAAAAGCCAGAAAAAGTATTTTTGGCTTATGTGGATGAAAGTCAACAACTCCCAGAATGCACTTGCTTCTCTGCCCTAGGAGGCCACGCCTACCGGTAACCACTCAGTAGGTAAACAACAAGTCTAGGCTAGTCTAGTGCGTCTCGGTGATGAGTCTGCCGAAAATGTGTTTCGAGATCGGCCAAAATGTCCGGGATTCGGCTTTTGCGTTCTAGGGTCGCTATTCATCATGTTTACTGTGGCGAGCAGGACGAGTGAGGGCCGCGGGAAAATGACGCGAGGCTGGTGGCGTGATTACCGTTGAGCAACACCTGTGAGAAATAAGTTACCAGTCTCGTATCTCTCACGGAGGAGCAGGAATTTTCTTAGCAATGTTAAAACGCATATCAACCGATCACTTGTTTAGCGTTCATGTAAACACTACATTCAAATTCACCAATCAGAATGAATTCAGTTAGTTTGAAACAAAAGCTGTGCATGTAAACAATGCAGAAAGCAAAAGCTGAATCCCGGACATTCGAATCCCAATCCTCCATAATGCATCCGTCTGCGTGTTCAGTAGCTTCGTCCATATATTCAAAAAGTTTCTGCCGGTGAAATCAAGCGCACTGGCACTGATCTGTGATTGGTCTGTTAGCGCATTAGGCCCAACCCCCTATGAGCGGGTTTGAAAGGGTGGGAACTAGTCTTGTTGTCTTTACAGAAATCCCGCTCTCTTACACTTCCTCCTGCAATGGCGTAAAATGATGATTTTTGTGTCAATGTAGGAGGAAGTGAAAAAGCTAAATAGCAGATTTATCTCGTCTCAGGGGATAATGAGTGTTGCTTGACCATTCAATAGTATAACTGGGTCTCAAACAATGGAAAGCTTAATGCAAATGGGTGGAGTGTCCCTTTAATGTTTTTGGTGGGATTCATTGTTTAAAGTGGACGAATGGCGAAATAGTCATGTTTGCTCTATATTTAGCACTCTACCACTGGGCCCTGATCAGATCTTGCCGCGAGGAGCTCAACTCAGGAACACACAGTGGGTGCACGGTATCGTGGTCTACACAGGGCACGACACCAAACTCATGCAGGTGAGTTGTCCGTTTCAGTCCACTTTAGTCATATCCCAAATCCAGCTTTATCCTGAGAAACCCTGATGATCTGTGTCCACCAGAACTCCACACGCCCGCCTCTGAAGCTTTCCAATGTGGAGCGCATCACCAACTTTCAGATCCTCGTGCTTTTCGGCTGTCTCTTGGCCATCTCGTTGGTTTGCTCCATCGGCCAGACCATCTGGAAGTATCAGTACGGCAATGACGCCTGGTACATGGATCTCAACTGTAAGAACCAGACCCCTCCCTTCCTTCTGTCATGCTAGACCGCTTGCGCGTCTATGTGTGCTTTCATTTTTTTTCGTCAGTAATTTTTGTCTTCCCTCTATGTAACATGCAACAAATATGCATTGCATATGTGAATATTTGTCAATAAAAAGGGAAAGGAGAATCTTTCCCTTTTAGTTCTAATATGCATAGACACGTGAATGTATAAATGGTTGAATATCACAAACGCTGCTGTACTATTTTTCGTTCGTTTTGTTATCAGCTTCCTTTCTAACATTCTGTTTGGTTTGTGTTTTTTGTTTCTTTGTTGTTGTCATTTTCTTAACAGCTCCAGGTAACAACCATTTAAAACCCTTGGCCATCTGTGAATGACCCCTCCTTACTAACCCCTAACTGAAGCTCAGCTTTTGCTAAGCTACCGAAGCCACTTATATGGTTGCCCTACTTTGAGGGGGTAATTGCAGAGGACTGCACACACACACCAGGAATCCAATGATAGGTTTTTCCCCTCCAGCTCTACACTGTGTAGACCCTCTTAATGCCTGATGTCAAAAAACTTGCCCCCCCCTTCCTTTATTTTGGTGACACGTTAAACACTTCGCAAGCTCAGGCTTCGGCCACGCCAGCGTCCTTTTGCTCGTGCCTAACTAATGAGGCATGACAGTAAGCCTCGGACCCAAAGAAACACACGTGGAGAGGAGCAAGTTACCCAAGGGCCTTGTCAGAGCAAGAGTTTGAAATGTATTCCCGTGTGGAAGCAGAAGACCCTGGAGGTCAAACCGTGACATTTTCTAAATGCCCCCCTTTTCCTCTTACCCACCTCCTCCTCGTTCTGCTGCGTTTGTTTTACTGGTGCTGGCAGACGAGGCTGAAAAGGCTCTCTCTGGAGGAGATGAGCAAATCCATGCTAATAGGCTTAATGTTTGGATTGTAAAAGTTTGATATTAAGAAATACAACACCGCCATTCATTTTTAATGAATAGTGATGGGAACATCTGTTGTGTGCCTGGAGCATCGCAGGTGATTTGAAAAAAGAGATAAACAGACAATTTTGCGCACCAACGAGATGCGAAAATGTTACATTTGCGTCAGGAGCCATTTGCAAATTGATTAACATGTCACCACCATCATTATTCTTGATTTAAATAGGAGGGGCTGTTTGTGTCCAAATCGATCGCAGCTTGTTTTATGGCCTACACGGTTCCCTACTTGGTATGCTCTGTGAGTTCTTTGAAAATGTTGTCAAATGCTGAGATGCACCACCGTGAATGCTGGGCTCCATCTGTAATTATTCACATCCACCGCAATCATTTGGAAAGGAAATATCAATGATGTTGGGCGTCATGTGAGGTAACGGTGAGGTCATAAAGCAGGTATCCATCATGAAATTGATTATTCCTCTAAAGGAGGGGGACTTGGTCTTCTATGTTTTTTGTTTGCCGTCCTAGTGGAACCGTAAAAGCGAGAGGTGGCATTGATTTGTTGTTTACATGCTTTTGCTGGTCATATTTACGATATAAACCAAGGACACTTCCTGCTCTTCAGTCAGAGGTATGATCAAGATGGTTTATAATATCTGGAGGGAACTACACTACCATTCAAAATGAAGCTGTGCCATCACAGGAAAAAAAAAACATTTTAAAATGAGATTAAAATATATAAAAAAGAAAATCATTGTTTTAAATTGTAATAATATAATATAATATAATTGCATAAGAGACTTCTTTCAAAAACATTTAAAAATCTTACCAACCTCAAACTTTTGAATGGTAGCAGAGACTATTTATACAGAGACATGCCAAATCTTCAATCCTTAATACAATTATACAGGGAAAACCCTGTATAACCAAAGATGGGTTGTATGCACATGCCCCGCCCCTCCCATTGGAAAGCCAACCGTCTGCTTTTAACAGTCCAGCCGGGAAACATTTAAGCCTATCGTCTGGTTCCACCGACGCATGCGCACAGTTGAGGTTTGCGACAGCGGAAAATACGTTACAGTTTGAAAAGGCGGCAGATTTGATATGCAGTGTATGTGTGTGTTGTGTAAATATCAGACATCCCAAGTCTCCCGGAAGTTCCAGGAGTCTCTCGCAGATTGATAGCGGCAATGACCACAAATTAGTTAAAATCTCCCGGAATCTAGAGCGAGCAGTATAAGTATAACCTGTGGGGGAAAAGGCGTTTTAAACCTTATTTTGGGGCAAAGTCATCAAACTTTTTCAGCGATTTTTATCATATTTTATTACTGTTTGTATAAAAGCAGTTTTTATGTCCCGATGACCAGTGAAAGTGCAGCTGCCCATTCATTTAGATAGGAGCCTGGTCTTGTTAGTCCGAAATAGCTGTCCGGAGGCGCTGCCAAGATGGTGGCCTAGTGGCATGACTTGCCTAAAAGGACTTTGATGGTAGTGTATCTATGTAGTTTAGAGTGCCGAAGTGATGACGTCACTTTGTAAGACAACTCGGAAGTTAGCGGCGCATGGGTTCCCTCGATCGAAAAGCTATGCATTTTCCCCACAGACTTTTGGAAAATCGCAAAAAATAAGATCTGTGTTCAACAAAGGGTTGTGACCCTTACACGTTTTGTCTTTCAAAGATAATCTTAGATAAACAAGTTTATTCAAAATTTATTCATTTTGAAGCCTATATAAAGTTTTTAAAAAACACAAGCAGACCCAATAAAGTTTTTAAAAAAACACAACCTGGTTATAACGGGTCTGTTTTATGTCATAGATTAAAACGTGAAAATATTTAGAGGCTTTGTTAACCACAGACCTTATTTCAGGCGATTTTGCAAAAACCCATTCAAAAATCCCATAGACTTTAGAGCGAGGGAACCGGGAGTGCTAAAATGCTAACTCACTTCCGCGTTTTGGCCTACAAAGTGACGTGATAACTTCAGCACTCTTTTGCCATTCATTTCAGTGCTAGTTGCACAAGTAAGAAATTTGAAAACTATTTAGTCGGAATACCAACTACTTTTTTAAATGGATGTCAATGGAGAAAATCCTTTTTGCATAAAGATGGTGTAGTTACAACATCTGCAAAGTAACTGGGTCAGGCTAACCAGCCAACTCTTGACCTCTTGGCCATGATTGCATCTGTTTGGTTTTGTTCTGCTGGACATCAGGATAGGATTCATCCCTAGAGGTGAAAACAATGCAGTATGCTAAGGTTTCCAGATTGGGTTAGCAGGCGTACACACGATGAATACACACCTTCCACTCATTAATCTAAGCATTGCACACTTCAAGCAGATGAGTAATTATTCATAATTAATAATTCATTTGACTTTGAACCCCTGTGATGTTTTGGCTTTGGCTTCTGTCCCAGTAAGTATCCAAATCAATGCACATGGCTCTATGCAGATTGAGCTACTGTATGGACTAGAGCACTTGAGAGCTGCAGTCGTTTGTTATGCATGCGCACCACCTGCATCAACAGTCACCCATGTTGAACTCCTGACCATGAAATAACAGGTAGCAGGTTTTGTGCTGCACAAATGCTGACGGGTGTCTTGAGAAGTGCTGACCCTACAGCGTGACTCCTTGCTGCACTGATGTCACTGGACCTGCAGTAGTTTAGAGAGATACTGTACGTGCTGCATCTTCCACTGCTTCAGAATGCTGCTGTGAGCATATGTAGATGGGTGGATATTAATGATTAACCTTGGTCTCATTTGAACTCATTTATATTGAATGCAGAGAAAGGATTTATTGCTTCTTCATATATATATATAGCAGTTTATACATAGAAAACAGCTTCACATTAATTAACAAGACTAGAAAAGTATTTTAAGAGTAGATGACTGTTCAACAGTCAAGCAAGAAATAAGTTGTTTAACTTAGTATGTACTCATTTCCAGTGCAGCAAAAATCTTCCAACAGGAAAGGTCTTCTTCAGCCGACAAACAAGAGACCGTTTCAAACCTTCCAAATTATTGAAATATCTCTAAATGTCACATCTCTCTTTTCGGCTTCACATTATGGGAAGGTACTTTGGACTGAGTCCCCCTTCTTTACATTGAAACATCCAAACTGATTGTCTTCCTTCCCACCACTAGCCAAATCCTCTTCCTCTCTGTGTGAGTCAGTTCCAATAGCGGTTGTATGATTGCCCAGCCTCTTTAGTTCTATGATTCTGTATGGAAAAGCACTCCCTCTCCTCCTAACTGCTCAGAAAGAGCATTATTGCACTCTGCGGACCCCTCCCCCTGCCCCCCCTCCCCCAGGTAAAGCTTTTTATTAATACTTAAAGTCAACACGAAATCAAAATTAAACCCATTCACCTTAACTCGTTGGTCTCACCATTTCATGAGTGGTTGATGTTAACCAATAGCCAATTTCTTTTTTGATTATTGATGCACTAAAACAATCTTACAGACCTTTTGAATGGTAATTATTTTGAAACAAGTCTTAAGGATGCATTTATTTGATTGTAAAAAACAGTAAAAACAACATTATTGTCATTACTGTTTTAATATATTTTAAAGATGCTGAAAATTCAGTCTTCAGTGTCACATGATCCTCCAGAAAGCATTCTAATATTCTAATTTGTTGCTCAAGAAACATTTATTATTATCAATATTGAAAACTGGTGGTACTTAATATTTTTGTGGAAACCACGATACATATTTTTCAGGACTCAGCATTTATTTGAAATAGAAAACATTTGTAACATCATAAATGTTAAAGTGCGTCCTTGTTGAATAGAAGTATTTAATAAAAAAAAATACCCCAGTTATTTGAACAATTAGGGTTAAAAGTAAAATGGGTTGTGATTGTTGTTTCATGTTGACTTTAATTCTGTCTGAGCTGTCTTGTGTCTGTGGTCTTGTTTTTATCGAGTACACTTTTTTTTTTCTTTGTGCTGCTCTCTTTGTTAAATTTGGTGTTTAAGATAGGAAATCATGATCACCCACCCCAGTGCATTGTGGGTATTGCTTTGAATTTTGCTCATATTGCCAAGGCTTCTGCTATGTTGTCAAAGACTCAAGAGTCAGCTTAGCTACTAATTAATGGAGACATAATTAGAGAATTGAATGTAAATTCCTAGGTTAGAGTCTTATCGGAGAGATTGGTTGAAAGATTTGAATTTGCTCAGATTAGTGTTTGCACAACGCTCGCACAACGCTAGTGGAGCATTGTGGAAACGTTGCAAATTAGACCCAGATGAGCTTGTGGCATTGTCCTTCCATCATCCCTCCCAAATTCAGCCCATCCCATCATGCCTTTCCTTGCTCAGAAACCTGTCTTTCACCTCACTTCCACTTTCTCCTCTTCCTTCCCTCGCTTTTCTTTTTCCAGATGGTGGAGCAGCTAATTTTGGCCTGAACTTCCTCACCTTCATCATCCTCTTCAACAACCTGATTCCCATCAGTCTTCTGGTGACTCTAGAGGTCATCAAGTTCGTCCAGGCTTTCTTCATCAACTGGGTGAGTGCGAGTCTGAGCCACAGGAGCTGTTCCTGCTTGATGAATCTGCTGTCTTTGAAATGCAGACTGCTTAAACCTCCAGGGCCAATCCTAGAAAACTTCACAGCCCAAATGAAAGTGGAGCTTTATCAAAATAACCCATATGAAGATGCCAAAATTGGATTTAGGGCAGGGCGCTTAAAGCACAGATGCAATGGAGTTTTAAGTTCTCACTGAATGGCAAGACTTTTGAGTGGAGGTTGCTTTGATTGACAGAGTATGAAAATAAAAGAAGTGTTAGTCATGTTTTGGAGTCCAGATGGCAAGGTATTAATAAAAAATGGTTGTGAATATTAATTTACACTGTCATTTAGGACACTGACATGCTGTATGAAGCCACCAACACACCAGCTATGGCCCGGACATCAAACCTGAATGAGGAGTTGGGACAGGTACTGATTGTTCTCAATTTTCAATTTCAGAAATAAACAAAAGTGGATGAATGAAAATGAAAAATAAAACCAATATTTTGATTTGATTTACCTTTGCTGTGATCACTTAAAGGTGCATTGCGCAACATTTCATGTTAAAAATACCCCGTACATGCTTAAACAATTGCCTGATGGGCTGAATGAGCCAGTAAAATAAATAAGAGGGATTCGGGACGGAGTTTGAGACTGGGCGTGATGTCTGCTTACTTTTACCTAATTTACTGTAGTTTATTGCTCTCTTGTTCCTAAAACCAGGTTAAGTACATCTTTTCGGACAAGACGGGCACCCTGACCTGCAACGTCATGCAGTTTAAGAAGTGCACGATTGCAGGCGTGGCCTACGGGTAAGGCTCTGTTTCACATTGCTTTAATAATCAGTAGATTGCACATCTGGCTCTAGCTGTCTTGTCCTCAGCTCCCTTGTTAGCAGCTGCCTCGATGCTTCCCTGCACACCCAGAGTGATTCTATAAATATCAGAGAAGGGGACTCGCAGATTTTCTTCTTTTTTTTACATGCTCAGATAGGAACACAGCATTTCAGGTTGACTATTTGTCTAATTTGGGACGTTTTTATGTCTATTCTAATTCTAGATGTAGAAAATTGTGTGAGGTTTTACATTTATAAGCCTAAAGTTTTGTGAAAGATTAGATTTCCATTGTGCTATGTGAGTGTTTTTGAAGAAACGTTTCTCAGCGTGTGGCAGATGAGACAATGATGGCATAGCTCTCTTCCATATCTGTGTCTTTGCTTCTCACCAGATAGATTTTATGATCACAGTGATGTTTATGGTAAGCAGTTTACGAAAGATGAGGCATATTGGGCAAGGTCACGTCAGGGCCACGGCACTGAGATTATTGGATGTTTACATGCACAAGGTCTCTAGATCTTATCACAGACACGCCATCCATCACAAAATACAATCTTGTATTCACATTCATGCTTAATAGTGCCTCTTTACGTTCTTCTTTCAGAGAATAAAGCACATCTAAATGATCAGCATTAGGAGCAGCATTAATCCCATTAAATCAATTAAAACTCTTCTGAGGTCAGGAGATTCAAGAGGCAGTTCCATTGTGACACTTAAAGGAAAACACTTGGTGGAAATATTCAATTCAAAATGTTGAAATGTATTTAGATTTCCAGTGCTAATGCTTGCAAGACGGCAAACGATTGTATTTATTTTTTTAGGGTTTTAATGCTGTATTACACTCACCTGAGGCACCTGTCACACTTGGAGTTTATTCTCTTTATATTGAGCCAGGAGGTCAGTCTGTGATGTTTAATTTCCCTATTGGTCTAGAATTGTCTTCTGACATTTGGTACACAGAAAAAAATATGTGGCGAGCTTTTTGTTTCTGGTCTTGTTTTCTGTGTGCTGTTCATGAGAATCAACACGCAAATAAATAGAAATCGCGATTCATTATGCCAATGTTACAATGATCTCATCACTGACCGATTTTATATGATGATTTTCATAGTCATTTTATACTTGATCAAAAGTTTGGTGTCAATTTTGTTTTCTTTTTTTTCTTTTATGCTCACCAAAGCTGCATTTATCTGATAAAAAACAGTAATATTGTTTTCTATTGTGATATATTTTAAAATGTAATTTATTCCTAACTAAATTTTCCTTACATGATCCTTCAGAAATCATTCTGATGTACTGATTGGGTGCTTAAGAAACATTTTCTATTATCAGTGTTGAAAACAGTTCGGCTGTTTAATATTTTTGTGGAGACTGATTAAAAAAAGAAGGAATTAACATTATAAATGACTTTTACTGACTTTACTGAAAAACTGACCCCAAACTTTTGAACAATATGTCGTCTGAACGTCCGCACGTTACGTTTAAGAGAATATAATCAGCGAGATCATGCACAAGATCAAGCTCATTCGCTCACCCTCTAATTCTACATCCTTGACCTTTGCACCAGGCAATGCTGATCCCTCCTAAGCCTAGCCTGGGAAAACCCAGACAACTTCCGGCAAATTTAGATTTGCTCTGAAAGTTAGTCTGGCAAAGAGCTCATTCAAGCCCATTTCCAATCCGTCGAAATCGGGGCACCAATCAGAAGCATTGGGGGCGGGCTTTACACGATGACGACAGCGCTGGGAATTTGAAGCAGATTTTGTAGCCTACATTACATTACTTGGATGTCGCGTCGAACATCACTCGTTCGAATCAGCCATCGCGTCTGTTTTAAGCGATTTGAACGTTTCTTTTTTGTTAAAAACCGAGCAAAGAACAACACTCGGAGATGTTTCTCCGCCACTCTGCATATATCATCTCCTTCATCGCTCTGATTGGTTTTGGATCTATCCGCGATGTCCGTTGGTGGCGCCCCTCTGGAAATGATTTGTCTATGACGCTTTGCCAGACCAAAACTCAGTTACAACTGAGAATGGTCTGGTTTTCACCAGGCTATCCTAAGCCAGCATCATTCCTCAAGCCATTCTTCTAGATATTTCTCTCTACATAGAGGGATCCCTCTGCTTATCCATTGGTGAAGTCATCATGGTACCCGTTTATTCTCTCTCAAGTATGTTTTATTTTAAACTGGGCCACTGTATATTTCAGAAGTGAGTCGTCCTCCACCTCCTGAATATTGATGCCATATTTTATCAGCTTCAAATAAACTTGGTCCCGTTTGATGATGCATCCCTCCTCTTCCCCCACATCTCCTATTGCTGGGCATCGGAGCGAGTACAGCCACCAAACCAAGTCATTGATGTTTTTGAAGCGTGACATCTTTTCTTGCAGTGAGTGGAGAAACTTGGCACAAGCCCAAAGGAAGAGGTTGATGTGAAATGTAGCCTAGATTTTTGACTTGACATGTTTGTCGGACTGGAAAAACCTACATGCTGCTAGTGTAGCATGTTGGAGTTCTGGTGTTAATGTTGAGATGAGCTGACATCTTTTCACTAGACCTTGCATTTTATGTCTCTTTTGTGTTTCTGTCCGAGTTGAATTTCTTGAATTTCTCAGATTTTGCGTTCACGTCTTCATTGAAAACTCTCCCCTTTTGCCAAAAAAATCTCAAGGCATCTCCACAGTGACTACACTAATAACACCAGCACACAATTTTATATCTCAATTATGTTCATTTACACTTCTAAACCAATCTCGTTCATTTAGTAAACAAAGGTTTGGTCTGCCGGTGTCATATGTAGACCAAGAGGTCGAAAAGTTGGTTTTGATATAATCTCAGATGTCATATCTTTGAGTTGTTTTATTTAAGCTATTTTAACATTTTTTGGCTGTTTTTGTCTAATATGTTATTTTACTTTTGTTTAAATAAAAAAAAATGTAGTTTTTGTTAAAAATAAACAACATCGTACTGTAGACTTGCACACGTGCTGGTGTCTGTCAACATTGGACCGTTTTCTATCCTCATAGACTAAATTTAAGACATTTAATAGCCATTTGTCTCACGTACAAGGAAGATTTGACATTGTCACAAAAGCGTGCGATGTGTTTTGGCTCCTCATGACTCTTTCCCCCCTACTTGTGTTACGTTGCACAGCTAAGTAGAACAGTAATTAATGAGGAAATCCCTTTGGCTAAAGATGTTAATTAATTTAATGAGATTTCATGGAGACATGATGGCCAAAGTGCTCTTTAGCCCTCAGCACTAGAGGAAATTATTGTATCTGATCTCATTTTTTTTCTTTTTTTTTTTTTCTTAATTCTTTGCTTTTGGAACTGTCATAACTGTGTTTGGGTTGTAAGGCTGGGCAGTCTTGCTTGGATAATTTGCACTTCCTTTTCTTATTTATAGGCCTACATCAGGGTCTCCTCTGGCCCCATCTCCTTTGCGACTTATTAAAAACACATTAATGTGTGGCCTTGATCTAGCTTGGCATATTACCTAATAGCATTATCTAATGTGTGAGTATGCAAGGGATTTAAGAAGAAACCATTGTAGGAGCATAGAGTGTAGTCTCGGGCAGAGACATAGAATGATTAACAAACAAAATGATTATATGGTGCAGTACCAGGAGTTCTGCTTTCGCCTTTTGTTCATTGTTTGTGAATTGTTGTGTGTTAATGTCCAGCTGTACTCACCCCACCCCCAAATATCTCTCCGATTAGACATGATCTCATCTGTGCAACGAACATGGAAACTGATAAACATTTCCCATTTAGGTCAGGTGGAAGTAGGGGGTCTGAATCCATATTTTCAGAATAAGAGAAACATAATATATTCTATTTGTTTATGTTATTGTATAGCTAAATTGCCAAGTATATTCATTTACCAAACAGATTTTTATTGAACAACTTGGGGTTCAACCAGAGTTGGAGTCTTGATCCTTTATAATATGAATGTGACTTCAGTCTTAGTCTCATTACTTTAAAAAAAAAGTTTTTTTAAATGCTGCAGTAATTTCAGCATTTTTTTTGGTATTTTGGTTAATTAATACAAAAATAAAATAGTCAGATAAGATTTTACGAAATGGATTTTTTGGAATATTTACACAAATAAAATGTGATATTTAAATGCTTTTATGATCTAAGCACTGTAGTTTAATTGTTGAGGGCAAAACAGTGCAATGCTACAAATAAACATTTCTCAATATCCCAATACTGTAAGTTGCTCCTAATATGTGTTCATCTTGAAATATTGCTAACAATATACTTACTGAATAACTTATTATTATGTTTACTTCATAAAAAATGTATTAAAGATTTCACAGAAAATAGACACATGCATCACAACCTGAAGGGGAGTGTTTTAGAATACTAAAATGTCTTTTCCTAGGTAATTTGATGACAGAAGGCATGTAATAGATTGTGCAAAATTTGGATTATGTTGGTAATTTAGAGGTCTTTTAGGTAAATTTGATTCCAACTTTGATTTCAGTTCTTTGCAATGTGTTGTTTTTGACTGACAAGGCTGGATTTAAGCCTTAGAGTCAAAAAGTCGATTGTGGATCTGGACTTGACTCCAATTCTGGTTTGAACCTGCAACATTAACAGCCATAATCTTTACCAACTAGGCTGCACCACCTTTTTTAACAAGTACTTTTGAGAGTCTGTTTGAAGGGAGCTGAGGTAGTGAAGTTCTGCAGGGATACTTTGGTGCGAGTCTCTCAGGTATCCTACTGCTTTTCTCTTCTTGTTGCTCTAAGCTCTTTTTCTCAGTAACAACCCAAAAGGCTCTGACACGGCTAGCATTTGTCTTTTTTAAAACATGCTTGTTTTAAAAGACCCAAGTCCCACCCGTCTGCTGAAATCTGTTTTGTTTGGATGCTGAAGAAGTCGTCGAGTTTAATACCTGCAGGACTTGTGTTGGCCTATATTAGTGTAAATGCACTGTGCCCCCCTGCTGAAATGCAGTTCTTATGTTTCAGCGTACTAAACAATTCTCTTGCCCCTGAGGCTGATGGTACAGAGTCAGATATGTGCATGACCAGTCAACCTGCCTTTTGTATTTTGTAGTTTCGGTCAAGTCATAATTCGGGTTTGAAATACGCCACATGAAGCACTAAGGTCAATGCTAATGCTTTTTACCCAATAGGGCAATATTTTGTCAATGTAGGATCATTAATAGCTTATTGGACATTTACAGATTTTTTTTCTTTCATTTTCCAATTTCTTTTCCTTTCACTTTTCTTATTTAATCAATTTTCTGTTTGTTTTCCTTTTCTCTTTTCTTTCTTTTTGTTTTCCTTGCTTTTCTGAATTTATGTATTCCTACATTCATGACAAACCCCATTTAAAAAGTACTATGGCTGCACCATGATAAATTGACCGTATCAGACCGTAGTACTTTGATGTATACCATGATACTGAATGATTTCCATATTCACGGACCATGTAAAGGAGACTTCAAATAATACGTGACATGGTACATGTCCACAAATCTACAGGATGTACTATGGTTGGGACTTCTAATACATGTGACACGTGGCATTTGTTATTATTGTGTTGTGCACATTGCTCTTCCAAAACGATTTCTACAATACACACAACTTTTTTTTTTATTTCCCTAGTGTGCTATTCTCCCGTTGTGTCATAATATTAACTCTGCTCATTCTAACTTTTTCCCTCACCAGTGTCTGGTCCCTAAACACATGGTTAGGCCAATGTCCACTCATATTACAATTAACAAAGCCCTCAACAGCGAATCTGTTGACCTGAGCAAAGATGCGAGAATAATGTTTTCCTGTCAAGCCGGCAGCAGTGGCTGTGTCTCCCCATCCCAGCAGAATCGGTTTAGCAGCCAGCAATTCATCCACTGCCCCTCCGCTAGCACTAGCTTGTCTTAGTCTTTCTAGAAAATGTAGCCATTCCAGTATTCATCTAATTATTTGGCTTACTTTGGATTTGTGCTCTTTTAATTAACTGTAGTCACAGTTCTTGGTTAGTTATTCTCCCTTACCCTTCAAATTCATGTGAGGTCTGTTGCATTAAGTCTGATTATTTGTTAGACAATTAGTATGGATAAATATTAGAGTTTTACCTTGCAGTGAATACATTTTTAATCATTAATTTTGGATTAATGCTTATGCATCTCACAAAATCCCTTTAATGAATTTTTGTCTAACTTTTCTTAACGTGTTGCCAGGAATTAGTTTTGAGAAATATAAATTGGGTTTATTGAGATGCATCTGTTCATGTTAATTATGAATTAAAGCATAAATATAATAATATATTGTCACTGCTTTCTGTTCAAAGTATATCAATAAACCCATTTCTATAGATGTGATGTATTGCACTGGCAGTCAGAGATGGGTAAACGTGGTCATTTGGGTTGTGTTTTTGTCTGTAACTCTCTTCACTCCACCCTACAGTCATGCAGCTGAAGTTGAGGATGGTAGTTTTGCGGAGGAGGACTGGTAAGGAGCAACACCATTGGCTGTATGTTTTATGCTTCTGTGATGTGTTCTTGCTGTGATGCCTTGTGAGGAATGTGGTTTGAGCCCTTTTCTTGTGATGTGGTTGTGTTTGTTGGACTTTGTCTGCACTGTGTCACCCTAAATTAGTGTGAAGACAGGTTCCTGTTGAATGTAAATTAAAAGGAGCTGTTGTCTGATTTTCTGTGGTGTGCTGGTTTGATTGAATAATATAAATCTGTTGTTTTTGGCTGTTCTGTATGGTTGAGACAGCAGCAGGTGTTTTCTATTGTAGAGTTTGTCTTTGATTTCTCAGCTCAAACTTGTTTAATATAGAATATTTTTTTGTATATGAACCTCTCTATGGTGTAACTTTTGCTAAATATATAGAACCTAGTAACTGTCAAAAGTTTGGAAATGTTATTATCTATTGTGCAATGTGGTGCATTGTGGGAGTTGTTGTCTTGGATACAAATGCGTCCTTTCTCATTTTCTGTCTTTTCTCGGTCAAGAGGGCACCAAATTCAAAGATCCTTTTGCATTTCGACTACATATGATCCACTTTCTTTAAAGGTTAATGTTGAAATGGGTGAAATGCTCCTTTAAAAGCTTGTCCAGTAAGAGTCCTTACATGCTGGAATGCCTGATTGGTGTTCATATTTGCAAAGTCCTGCTCCAGTTTGTTTTTATAATTATTTTTCGCTTTAAAGTTTTCATTTTTGATATCCTGATTTCTTTTTTTTAAACCAGTGGAGTCCTTTTGCCTAAAGGCAAGTTTTCTCTTCTTGAAAAGATATTTTATCTGTGGATTAATCCATGGTTTTGAGTTGAAATATGCCTGCTTTGCAATCTCTTTGAAACTACATTGCTTGGCGGAGGAATAAATGTGTTATAACTTTATATTTTTTGTTGCTGGTGTTTATTTTATTTTAGTAATCGTTTTATAAAAGCTCTGCTCTGCCTCGTGCCTAACAACGGCCCTTAGCTGTTCTAAATTCACTGCAAAACACAGCTTTGTATGGCTTATTGCTTTATTCAACATTTCAAAAAAATTGTTTGATCATGTAACACTGAAGACTGGAGTAATGATGCTGTAAATTCAGCTTTCCTTTCCCATCACAGCAATAAATTACTTTTTTAAATGTTTTAAAATATTTCACAATATTATTGTTTTTACTGTATTTTTGATCAAATAAATGCCGCCTTGATGAGCATAAGAGACTTTTCAAAGATACAAAATATTTAATGTTTCAACTTTTCATACTTTTTTGACAGGCGCACTGTATAGCAAATGTTACGCCATTTTGCAAAAGTTTTCTAATTTCAGTCTACTCTATGGTTGATGTCCCTATGTATCCTGTAGTTAAAGGTATGCTTAAAGAACACAGTGATGTACTGTATATAGATTTGTGACCAGTCTCCAGGATTGAACTTTTAGAAAGCAATGCATATCATGACACACTTTATGATTTGTAACTGGAACAGCCAAACTCGTGACACATTAATTTTAGACAACACTACTAAAATATAAATGGAGCTCCAGCTTGAAAATTGTACTTTCCATTTGGACATTACTTAAATCTCCCTCAGAGCATATATGAGAAGCATAAACCCTGACTGACATCACTTTATGTGGTAAAATTGTTCTGGGTTTCACCCCAAATTTCACCCCAAATAAGAAAAAATAAAAATCATATTCTAAATAAAAACTATAAAAGACTGTTCTCATTTGCTGCTAAATATATGAAGAGTTCAGATGCAAAAGCCTCTAAATGCCATTTGAAATTTTCTTCTTTAATGATGATTTTTATCAAGCTTGTATATTTAAGTTTAGTAATTTCACTTAAATGGCAATGATAATTACCTATGAATTGTTATTTAAGTGAAATTACTGAACTTAAATATACAATTTTGATAAAAATCATCATTAAAGAAGAAAATTTCAAATGGCATTTAGAGGCTTTTGCGTCTGAACTCTTCATATATTATTTACATTTATTTATAACATTAATGCTGTACATTACTCACCCTCAAGTTGTTCCAAACCTGTATGAGTTTCTTTCTTCTGCTGAACACAAAAGAAGATATTTTGAATAATATGGGAACCAACAGCTGATGGACCCCATTGACTTCCATATGATAATAAAAAATAAAAGACCATTCTCGTTTAATGCTAAATATATATTATTTACATTTATTTATAACACTGTACATTATTAATATTTACTTTACTGCATTTATACTGATTACAATTTCAATGTATAATATTTTATTTTTACTTTTTTTATATAGTACGCTTTCTAAATGTACATTTATTGTTACAGTAGCAGCGTTATAAATTAAATCAATCTTCCACATCCAGCATGGACCCCATGAGGACAATTTGCACTTAGTGAACGGGGCTCAAGAGATAGTGTCCCTAGAAGAGCAGGATTCCTGTGGAGAGAATTCAAAGTCATATTGTGTGCATTAGATTGAATATCTTCGTAACTCAAATATTTTACAAGCCTATCAGATATTGATATTAAAATCTTTATCTTTAGCAAGTCTGTCAGGTTTATCTAATAAAGCCTAGTAGGGGTTTTATTGCACTCAAACTATAACATATATATCAGAATAATGTTTCTACAAATTGAAAATGGATTTTCGTAAAATGAAATTAAATAATGAATATTAACTCAGACTCTTTCTAGAGCAGAATCCTGAAATTGAGTTTCTTTTGTGGAAAATCCAAAAGAAGAAATGCTGATAACATTGGACCCCATTGACTTTTATTGTAAAGACAAAGGCACATTTTTCAAAACATCATCTTTTTGTGTCCATAGAAAAAAACAAGGAAAGTCATACAGTTTTGGAAGGACATGGAGGTGACATTTTTTATTTTGGAGTGGGCTATTTGTCTAACTAAATATGTATTTTAAAGGGATAGTTCACCCCAAAAAGAAAATTGTCATCATTTACTCCCCCTCAAGTTGTTCCAAACCTGTACATTATGAGTTTCTTTCTTCGGCTGAACATAAAAGAAGATGTGGGAACCAACAGTTGATGGACCCCATTGACTTCCATATGGTAATAAAAATAAACTATGGAAGTCAATGGGGTCCATCAACTGTTTGGTTACTGACATTCTTCAAAATATCTTATTTTGTGTTAAGCAGAAGAAAGAAATTCATACAGGTTTGGAGTAAATTATGATGGTTTTTATTTTTGGGTGAACTATACCTTTAATAACAAAAAAATGAATGTAGTCTCAATGCAGATAGATCAAGCAAATGCTGTTTTGCAAATTTAATTTAACTGCTGAGTATCATTTTTATTAAATAGTTATTTTTGGAGTGTAAACAAGTTGTGTGTGTAAAGCAAGAATAAAAGCATACATAACAAATAATGATGGCTGAAAGGACTGGGTTCCTTGTAGCAAAACAATTGTTTGTTTGTTTTTTCCAGATAAAAGCTTCTGGAGAATTTCATCATTAACTTGTGCACTGTATATGCAGTATCTGTCTTTGGCTGTGAGCATTAAGTCTGCAGGACATGATTGTAGCTTCATTTGAGCGGTGAAGCCATGTGCAGGGGAACAATGGAAGCGTGTTTGCATGTGTCTTGTGGGAGTTGTGTAAGCAACACTGACATATGCCTCGTGCCCTTCCACCTCTGCTGTTTACTTTGTTTTTCCCCTCTCACAAACATGCTCACATTTAAACAATGGTGAACTGCTTACTTTTCAGTGGAGCTGTAATAGGAAATGCTGCAGTGGGCTGTGTGGTGCGTGTGAGAGAGAGAGAAATAACGTGTTTATCTGTTATAGTCCATTATAGTTCAATACTGCAGTAGATTGCGGGAGGGATATGAATGAATGAGCAAAATAGGGCCATCGAGGGCTGATAACTACAGTGTCGCATTCAGTTTCCATGGAGACGATTGTCCGCTGGGCTTTGGATCACCAATAACACAGAGGCACAGAGGCTGTCTTCAGAATGCAGTAGCGTGCACTGTCTACTCTGAATACTGCTTACTACTTCTATAAATAGCATGTGATGCTATATGCATTATGTAACGTTAAGCATTTCTAGCGGTTCTATGCACCATCATTGTCACATGACCTCATTACTTATGTTTAATTGAGCCAAAGTTATCTCGAAAATAACACACAAAATTATGGTGGCACGCTAATTTTGTATTAAAGTCTTGGGAAAGTCAAATGATGAGTTAGGACGTTAAAAATTGCAATAATTATTATAATGCTTCCTGCTCATTCATGATGTTTAATTTGTGCAGTGTTATCTGCATTTATTTGATCACAAATACAATTTTTAAAAAGTACAATAAAATATTATTACAATGTAATAACTGTTTTTCTTTTTTAATTAATTTGTAAATGTAATTTATTCTTGTGATGGCAAAGATTCAGTGTCACATTTTAGAAATCATTCTAATATGCTGATTAGATGCTTAAGACCTTTAAAATATATATATATATATATTAATTTAATTTTTTTGTGTGTGTTTTTTAATAGAACGCTCAAAAGAACAGCGTTAATTTGAAATGGAATTCTTTTGTAACATTAGAAATGCCTTTACTGTCACTTTTGATCAATTTAATGCATTCTCATTGAATAAAAGTATTAATTAATAGGAAAAAGAGGAGATTAGAAATGAATAGGAAGCTGTAAACGTACATTTATTATTTTATAGTATGAAATATGCTGTGTCATTGTATTTCTATGTGTATATGCACCCTAGCTTTTGCTCAAAGCTCTCCGTCAGTGCGGCGGCAGAGATCCTAATGTTCACGTTGCATGGTATGTGGCTTTTTCTGTTCGGAAACTACATTTTCTGCTGGTTGCACATTCGGACTGATGTTTGACCAATGCATTTTGACACGTTTGAAAGCTGAACCTTTTTGTGTGTGAGTTAAAGGAGCATGTCTGCACGTATCGCTGCACGTATCGAGGTGCTGAGAGACAGGAAATTTGAAGTTGGGTTTTTGCTGAGTCAGCACAGTGATAAATTCGATTTTTATCCTCTTTCACAATGCCCCCCTATGATTTTGTCCTTATCTCAGCATGACATCTTCAGTCTATGAGATGAAGCTCACCAACCAATCATCTGCAACATGTTTGATCTAATGCACCGGTGAGGTGAACAATGCTGTACACTCAACCCAGTGGAACGAAACATTGCATTTCCACCGCCAAGCTGCAAATCTCACCCAACAGATTTATATGGTTCTGATTTCTGAGGCTGCCGCTGCAGTCAGATGCTCTGATCAAATGTCCTTTCCGCACTGGCTTGGGAGAGGGTTAATGTAGTATTTGAATTGGTTCTTAAAAATGTCATGTTCAGCATACGGCCATAGATATGTCCACTACTGAGCCATTGATTGGCCTGTATATCACAGACCTACTAATCAATATCCTTCCTAAAAATGCTTTAGTCTGCAAGCAAGGTGTAAATTCAGTGGGTGGTCACATGATGTTTGCATCCACTCTAAATAGATGTTTCATGAATAGCAAGTGGATAGGTTTCTTATGATGCGAAAGCTTTAGTGTGTGATAATAATGTGGGACTAATGTTAAAGTGGGAATCGGGGTGTTTGGGGTGCCAAAGGTAAGGAGCAAGGCATTTGAGGGAATTAATATTAATGTTTGAGAAAGATGAACTTTCCCTGGGCTTTCTCTTTTGCATATTATTAATATTGATGAGACCGCCCTTTATAATCGTCTTAGTTTATTTGCATTAATAAATGTTGCTTAGTCACGTGTGTGCATTAATTATACTTTTACTTCATGGATGCATGCAACACTTGTTGCTTTTGTTAATTTTAACTTAATGTAATTTAGTTGAATGCTCATTTATTTGTTTACAAAAGTTAGATTGAATTTGAAGAATCATTGGCACCCCCTGCAGTACCACTGCAGACCCCCTAGGGCTCAAATATGTACTGGAAATGACACCTCATAAACAAACATACTGATGCTTAGCAATTGGATTGGAGACAGTTTATTTTCCATTATGTTTCAGGTAATTTTTACTGCAAATGGAAAATTGTTGTTTTTTTTTTTTTAGTGAAGGGAGACAAAATGGCCCTTTTGTTTATAAATGAGAGCATTTGCTTCTGTATTTATCTCTGTCTTCCTTCATATCTCTCTTTGTACGCAGTCACAGCACTCAGTCCGCAGAGGAAGCTGGATTTAATGACCCCAGCTTACTGGAAAACCTCCAAAGTAATCATGTAAGTACTGTAATGGCATCACAGCTGCTCAGTCATGCCCAGCCAGCCAGAAATTTACACACAGGCTCTGATATCCACACGCTCCCCACTCCCACCTTCACAGCTCTTCTTGCTCATATCAGCTCTGTTCTGCCCACCTTGGGGGGTTTAGTAGTGTACAATCACAAAACTAGGCCTTTTGTCAATGTTAAGGCTAGTTCACACCAAGGATGATTACTGTGATAAAGAGTTTTAGAAATCGTTCGATATATAGAATAATAGCAGAGTTCACACCACAATTATAACGGTATAGACTCACTTTCAGAAAGATTTTTTTTTTCCAGCTGATGAATGATAAAAAACAACCATTGACATTGACAACCATTCAGAAACTGTCCTAATTTATAGAGCTTGAGCATTTAAAGCAGTAGATGACATAAGTTCAGAGCACGCTTAGAATAAATAGAATGATATTTTGCGTTGGTGTGGACACTAATATAGTTATCGTTATTGTTATCTATAAAGTTATCATTCTTGGTGTGAACAGGCCTTTTATTTCCTACTGACATGAGACTTTTTCCTTGGTTTCACAGATCAGGCTTAACCTCTTAACTGTCATCCCCCCTTTTTTTGAATAGACATGAAAATGCACATTTCGAACTTAAATGGTTGTAATTCAAGAATGCTTTGGAATATAGACATATGATTGGTCTTGTTTTAAAGAAGACATTTGGCAGGTTTTTGTAGAAGTGAAATAAATTAAGAAAGTGAAACAGAAAAAAAGTTATAGAAGTTTGAGTTTATGGAAATGTACAATGTAAAAATATTAATTATTCATATTTTACATAAAATATATATTTTCAAAACCTGGGCTACTCTAGAAAGATCAAAGCTAAAAATCTGAACAAGTTGAGTTTCAAATTTTAGGTTGATATCTCAAAAAATGAGCTTTCAGTAAAATTTAGTTTGTGCGCAGTACCAAACTTTTCCACTAGGGCACAACCAGACTCCATTACTGCCCATATAAGGGCGATTGCATTTCCATTCGTGTTTTGAGTGATATGAACCATTATTTTCACAATTTTCATACAATTTCTGAAGTAAAGATCCTATTCAGAAGTAGCATGGGAAGTTTGGCAGATTTTGAAATGAATTGAACCTCTAAGAAACACATACAAAGAACACGAATGTAAGTCATAGCTCGCTGCCAAGTCACAAATGGTGAATTTATTATTTTTTTCTTGATATTTCAAACTTTTCAGACCTTTTTTTCCAAAATAATTAAATGGATTCTATCTTTTGAACTTTTGGCATGAAAACAAACTGAGGTATCTACCATTTTTTCATGATTTTTCATGTTTACTGCTATTTTTAAATAAAGGTCTGAACACGCCTTATGAGTATGAAAATATTCTTGTTGCATATTGATAAATTATGGCTCCTCTGTAATATATTTTGAAAATCAGTCACCAAATATGTAAACTAGAGATTGTAAGCTTTCAAATGATATATAGTTTGTATGATATATAGCTTGGATAGTTCACTTTTGAAATACATTTTTGGTATGTTTTAGCTTACCTCAAAGGCATCCAATATGTAGGTGTCTTTTTTTTCTGCAGTAGTTTCAATTTTGATATTTTTAGGTCAAACCGTTCTTGTCTGTCAGTCCTATAATGCAGGTCTATGGTCACCACCTCAAAGAGCATGCACAGAGAAGTCCAAATTAAACATGATTTAATTACTTGTAAATGTAAGTACACATTGATGGCCCAAGACACGAAACAAGCAGTTTGTGTGAGAAAACAAACAGTATTTATATCGTTTTTAACTTTTGTAACCACAGCCACAATGCACCCGCGCCATCACTTGGACGTGGCTGTGATTACAAGAGGTGAAAACGATATAAATACTGTTTGTTTTCTCACACAAACCGCTCGTTTCGTGTCTTAGGCCATCAATGTGTACAGTACTTACATTTACGAATCTGACTTTCATTAGAGTCCTGACCGATTATCACAACTTAAGAAAATTACAAGCTGTTCAATTTTGCTTTTCAACTTTTGCTTTCAGTCTGCTAAGCATGCTTGGAGAAGTGAGATCGTAGTGAGGAGTATTACTGTAAATCATCTGCATAGCTGTTAAATAAATTATACTGTATGTTGTTGCAGATTCAAGAGGTAACACATAAGTTGTAACCAATTCATGTCTGTTCAACAAACCATCAAGGATGAGTTTTATTTTAAAGATGAATATGTGTGGTCTTTTTCTTAGTTTCTTATGCTTTCGTTCTTCCTACACAGCCCACTGCTCCAGTCATTAAAGATTTCATGACCATGATGGCTATCTGTCACACGGCTGTCCCTGAACGCACCGACAACACGATCACCTACCAGGCTGCTTCCCCAGGTAAGTCAAAACCATTGGAGCTTTCAGTTGTTCTAATAAAATGAATTATGTGACATGCAGATTAATTACAAATATAACTGTTGAAGAAAAACCCACAGAGGAAGATTTTCCTAATGTATACAGTACCGTTTGATATTTCAATACTGATTTTTTTTCAGTAAAAATTGATTAAATGATCAGAAATGACAGTAAATACATTTATAATCTTATAATTTAATGAAGCTTCTATTAATTGGAAGAGTCCTGATTTGTTCTGTTTTTATTATTATCATACATAGCATTCATCATGGGTAAATATGTTATATATTTGAAATATATTACAATATAAAACAGTTTATTTATTTATTGTGTGTGCATAAGAGACATATTTAAAAAAAATCTTAACCTTATAACCTTAAAAAAATCTTACTAACCCCAAACATTTGAGTGGTAGTGTATGTATTCAATAGATACTTCTTTATATATAGCAAATACATCTATAGATGTAGTTTTACTAATGTGGAAACTGATCCACAAATGGATCATTGAACTAATTTCAGGCTCTCAAACAACAGACAGCTGGTTGCTGTTGATGGAGTACAGGAAGTGAAGAGGGCAGCCACAGCATGATCTTAATTTCCTGTTCCTCTTTCAAATGATTCTGGTTTGGTTTTCCAATCTCTAGCAGACATCAGTGTTGAGCTGAGAGACAGTGTTCAGATGAGACAGATCAGTGTTGTGTATCTGTTAAGTTGCCTGATAACAGATATAATTTGTTCGTAAGACATTCATGAATGTGAAATAATGCAGGCAAGGAAACAGATGAGTTAATTAATGCAGGTTCACTCTCTCCCGTGCTTGCGTTTGACACCTTCATGGTTATGCATAATTTATCTTTTTAGCATTTGTCAGAATTTATCCCTAGCTTTGAGGCTTAGCGAGACTGGTGACCCATTTTAATTTCACGTCTGTGCAGCGGTGCGTTGAATATTAGCCAGACCACGTTTGAGATAAATGGAAAGCATGGCCGGATGATTTTTGTAGAGACAGCTCGCAGGACAAAAGGTAACAGCAGGTTTTAGTAGTGCCACCTCCTCGCCAACAGTTCGTCTGCTTAGTGTGTGAACAAGAAGTCAAATACCAGACGCTTTTATCCAATGTGCCTTAACCGCCACCTGCCTTCACCAAATGCTGTCTTGTTCCACAGATGAAGGTGCATTGGTTCGGGCAGCAGAAAACCTGGGTTTCGTGTTCACTGGGAGAACTCCAGACTGTGTTATTGTGGAGTCGGTAAGTAAAGACGTTGTGGGAATTGATGATGAGTTGCAGTGGGAACGTGACTCGCCCTCTGTCATGCTGCATAGCTCACTCACACTTTGCACTCTGGAGAACTATTAAAGGCAATTTGTGCGCCAAGGTCCCTCTTCAACAGATCCATTATATCCTTATTATAATGTACGATAGAGAGGAAGCCATCGCAGACCTGTGGCAACTTCATTTTTATATACTAATAAATAACAAACATTCTTTCTGTCTGAAACAAATAACCCTTTTACGATCTTTTCTGCACTGCTGATCGGCAAGGATGCTACTGAATCTGCACTACTGTGCAAAGATTTTTTTTATTGAGCAACCGCAGATTTTTACATTGTTACAAAAAATTCTGTTTCAAATCAATTGTTCTTTTGACGTTTCTAATCATCAAAGAATCCTAAACAAAATGTATCACGATTTTTCACTGACAAATAGTAAGCAGATCAACATTCAATATTTATAATATGTTGAAAGTTGACATTTATAATCATTATTTATATCATCATAATCATTATTTTAAAATAGAAAACAGTTAAATTTGAATAATATTGTGTTTTTTCCTTTCATCAATGCAGCCTTGGTGAGCATAAGACAAAAACTATTTTGAATAATAATAACTTTGGAATAATAGTGTATTAGTAGCTGTAGAAATTAAATGTTTTTTATTATTATTATTGTAAATTGTTACCATGATATTTTACCCAAGTTGTTAGATTGAAGACTGAATTTAATATTAATTGAATCTAAATTTATGAACAAATAAGTTACATGAGTTGGTTCTTTTACTGAATTGCCCAAAGGGATATTAATATAAAAACTTGCTGATTGCATCTCAGCAGTTGCTGAATTAACATCTGACCTACTTTACTGGATACAAAGAGTTTTATTGTAGTAAATGGTAACACTTTATTTCGATAGTCCACTTTAGACATTCTACTAACTATAAGTAACTTTTCAACTACATGTCAACTAACTGTCATTAGAGTATTAGTAGACTGTCAGCTTAATAACTGATAACAATTTATTTTGTTGGTCCCCCAACAGACATAACCGAACAGTCTACTGTCAGCCTACTATAATATACTAATACTCTAATGAGAGTTAGTTGACTTGACATGTACAGTAGTTGAAAAGTTTCTTATAATTAGTAGAACGTCTAAAGTGACTATTGAAATATAGTGTAACCCAAAAATATGTAGGAAACACTTCTGTACATCATTAAAGGTTGGTGTGTCTTTAAAACCTTTTTTTAGTTAAAAACAAGTACTTCTGTTGATTTCAAATGAAGGAAGAGCTGAATTAAAGATACATGGTCTTTAGGTTTTATATACCCCCCCCCCCCCCCCTTTTGTTTTCTCACTCTTTCTTTAGTTGTAAAGAAAAAAAGTAAGAAATTTTACAGCACTGGAGGCGGATAGTGAGAGTGACGGCCGACGTGCTTAAGATATCTGCGCAGAGCTCTTAATAGAAACTTGCTGAGTGAAGATTAGAGAGAATTTAATTAGTGAGACAGAAAGCACTGCTGTTTTCTTAGACCTGGGAGCGAGGAGTCACACTTTGCAACTGTAATTGGTTAATCTGATGCCAGCGCCAGGGGAAGAGTGCAAGACTTGTGCTCCCTGGTCTGTTACACTCTCTAATTTTGGCCCTTTAGTGCAAGACAACTCCCATCATCATACTTGCTTACCTCCATAAGTCACAGAGGCCAAAAAAAAAGCAATTAAAAGTTTTAATTTCTTGCTCCCTGCTGTCAAGATGAAGTTCAGTCTTTCAAAATTAGTTAAGAGAATGGTAAAGATCTCCAACTGCTAACCATGCATGACACAACAAGATTTCAATGACAACTGACTTTATTGTAATAGTGTGTGATGCAACAAAATCACAGCCTAGCTATATATAGACCATTTTGCAAGATGTAAACAACACTGGTCCAGAAGCACTTCCTGTTTCAGTTTTTTAACACTACATAAAAGCTGGGAGAAAATATAACCAACAGAACATATAAATATGAATCAAAAAGTTAAACAAACATCTTTAAGATGTTTTCTTTACATGTGAAATAAAGAAAACAGTTACAAACTGAAACAGGAAGTGTTTCTGGACTAGTGTTGTTTACATCTTGCAAGTTAAAAGTTCATATATAACTTGTATTCATGTAACGAAAGTAAAATGGTAAAATATCCATTATGTGATTTATACAGTGTGTTGCTTGAAAAAAAAAAAAAGCTTATTGTCCAGTAATGGAGAAAGATGCTGTAAAACAACATCTGCCAGCAAAGGCTAACGGTACAGGGCTAAACAGTTAAACCTTGACCTCTTGAGACATAATGTTGATGCTTTTCTGTCTTACAGCTTGGAGAGGAGGAGAAATATGAATTGTTGCACGTTTTGGAGTTCACAAGGTAAATTATTGCAGCTCAAGTAGGCTTTTCTGATGTTTTCATTTTCATTGTCAAGTGTTCAGCTCTGCCCATTCATTCTGCTTGATAGAAAATAAAACACCATGATGGTTTTGCTGTATTTCGGCACCATGTTTACTCATAGTGGGGATGATTACGATAGTGTCAGTGGTGATGGATGATGATGGTGTTTTGTTTTCCTTCCCAACAGTACCAGGAAGAGGATGTCAGTCATTATGCGGATTCCATCAGGAAAGATCCGCCTTTATTGCAAAGGGGCTGTGAGTATCTCATAGTCTGTTGCTATGGAAACAAAGAGCCGCCAGACGCTTGCAACTAAACCCTACTGTAGAGTGCTTTTCTCTTGTGAAGAAGTGAAGAGCCAGACAGATACACAAAGCACACTGCCTTTGCACAGACTATTATTTCGGTATTCAAATAATCCATGTTATACATGTTCTGTTAAAACCTGCTAAAACCTTGCTCTATTTCCTTTGAAAATAATTTGTGCAAAAATCGACACACAATTGCACAAAGTTCACAGTAATTGTTAATTAAAAGCTACAAGGCAGTTTAAATCAACATTATAGATAAGAACAGCTATTTACATTTTAGGTTCAAATTAGGGCTAAAACTAAATGTGTGAACAACAACAAATATTTTATATTACAGACAAAGTCTTGACTAATCTAACCAATTTTTTATTCATTTTATCAATCAGTAATTTTATTCCTAAAATAATATTGATCTGTGTATGTGCATGTAGGAAATGTTGAGAGTATGTAATAAAATCTGGCAGATCTCAAATAGAGAATGATGGGAAGATATGTTTTTCCTCCCACATCACATCCCAGCTGTTATGTGATGCATTAAAACCGGATCAAATATTAAAGTGTTATTATAAATGTGTTCATAAAGCATGTAGAATTAGTCGGGCATATGTTATCACTCTCTTTTCCTCTGCGTTTTAGGCAGCACAGAGTTATGAATTATGCCATGTTTTTGTCTCCCAGGACACTGTGATCTATGAGCGATTAGCAGACAGCTCCAGATACAAGGACATCACCTTGAAACACCTGGAACAGTTTGCCACAGAGGGTGAGAGACAAGCACACCTGTCTAGTAGCTGCTTTCTCTCTTCGGTTCATCTGTAATCAAATGTTAGTCTGTTCTGCTCCCACAATCCAGTTAAATCACTGTAGGTGTTGATGGTGGTTGCCAGATCCTCTCATAGTGAGACTGATGTGAAATGTGTGTGCTTGCCTTCAAAGCACTGGCGTACTGCAGTACTTCTCTCTTATGAAGACGCCGCCCCCTGGTGGAACTACTGAGATGTGTCAGCCTCATAGGAACCTCAAGCAATCAGTAGCTTTATCTACCATGATACCCTGCATGAATAATTCATGTTGCACGGAGATCATCCACTCAGCTGTATTAGCATCAGTCTAAAAAACAGACGATGGCTTTCTTCTTCAGAAAGATTAGAAGAAAGGGATTTTTTGAGGGCAGGAAGATGTTGAGAATTAGCATATCTAAGAGAAGCTCGTGTATTCATCTTTGTGCGTTTTTGCAGGTCTGCGCACATTGTGTTTCGCTGTGGCCGACATCTCAGAGTCGTCCTACCAACAGTGGCTCGAGGTTTATCATCGCGCCTCAACGTCTCTCCAAAACAGGGCACTCAAGATGGAGGAAAGCTATGAACTGATTGAAAAGGTGAGGCCGCATACAAATAGCTATTCTAGTGGGAACAGATAAAGTGGTCTCCATACAAAGGTCACAGAACCTTCCAGAACTTTGTGTTCTGCAATACTAAGCCAGAAACTGCAGGGGAAGGGAATGTAGTATCATTTCTTATTTCTTAATTTTTTGTACACAGATGGTTCGGCACAAACAAGTACCAAAATGTTTCATGGTTTACCTTTCACATATCAAACCATAACTTTTTGGATGTGTTGTGGATGTTACCATGTCACCATAGTTTTTTAGAAGTTTGGTGTCAGTAATAATATTAATAAAAATATTATTATTATTATTATTGTGTTTTTGTTTTTGAAGAAATTAATACTTTTATTCAGCAAGGGCAATCGAATTGATCAAAAGTGACAGTAAAGACATTTATAATGTTACAAAAGATTAAATAAAATGATTTTCTATTTAACTTTCTATTTCTCAAAACAAACCTACAAAAATGCATTACAGTTTCAATAAAAATATTAAGCAGCACAACTGACATATTGAAACGTTACATAAGTAATGTAACCGCAGTAATGACTGCTAAAAAAAATCCATTTATATTACAATAGAATGGTTATTTCGCATTATAAGTGTTAAAATTTATATATTTCACAAATGGCATGTACTTCTGAGAGGTTATTCTGAAGTTCAGTTTTCTCCTGTGGGGGATTAGTTTGGCAGGTCCCAGAACAGTTTCTTAGTTTCAGTTTGATCAACGAAGGCTGGGTTGTCTCTGCACGCATGGCATCTGAAGAAGTATACGATTAGGCTCAACCCATGAGGAAAGCGCAGTAGTGGACCTGTGGAAAGTTAGGCTCTGGAAGTGATCGTCAAACATGGCCGACCACCATCATTAATCACTGGCTGTAGCAGCGTTGCCAACTTTTCGGAGATAATGATTCTAATCAATCATTTTACATAAAAGCGTCTCGTTTGACAGCTGTAACTACATCTTTCTATCAGCAGGTGGCAGCGGTGGCACCTTATGTTCCTGTTGGAAAATAAACCCCTGAAACATTCGATTTTCTGTCTTGAGAATAAAATAATTTATGCACAATTTAAATAATAATTTTAAATTAAATTTACATAAAATGATTCTTGACATTCCCTTTGAGGGCCTCAAAATATTAGTTTTTAATACACTCCCATTTAAAAGATTCTTACAAAAATAAACTCACCATGCTCACCAAGGCTATGTTTATTTAATCAGTAAAACAGCAATATTGTGAAATATTACAATAGCTATATTAATATGACAATAACATGTAAAATAATTGTTTTCAATTGTAATACAGTATATGAATTTGAAAATGTAGTTTAATCTTGTTAGAGCAAACCTGAATTTTCATCATCATTACTCATTACATACATCATTACAATTTGATGTTCAAGAAACGTTTTTTTCTTCTTATAAATATTGAAAACAGTTGTCCTGCATAATATTTTGTAAAAACCGTTATTTAGTTTTGCACTTGCCTTAAACATTTTATTAAATATTTTTGAGTTTATCTTCCAAAATTAGCGTCTCAGCTCACATTTTATATTTAATCTCTGCCAAATCTTACAGATTCTCTGAAAAAGAGTATGATATAAAGTTAGGGTGACCATATTTTGATGACCAAAAACCAGGACACTCGGCCCAGCAAACACATGGGCCAACTCAAATGATACTCGAAGTTTACTCAAAGATACCTTATTAATTTCAATACATTTAAAGTAGGTTATGCCTCCTCTGTATGGATAGAAAATTGTTATATTGTTATATGAAAACAGGACATGTCCTGGGAAAACAGGACAGTTGGTCACCCTAATAAAGTATCATATCAGAGCCCCTGCTCACCACATTACGGATCAGGTTTACAGGAGGCCGTTTGCTCTCGCTTTCTTTTTTCCTCCTTTGGTGCAGCTGACTTTCCTCTTCGGGGTCCTGTCAAAATCCTGTCCGCTCCAAATAGGATCACGGCTGGTCAAAGGGCTGGGGGCTTCCTGAGAAAAACACATTAACAGTCCACAGTCTCTCTCTCTCTCTCTCATATACACATAACTGAGTCTTTGTGATCCAAGCATGAGATACATTTCTCGAATGCCCCTCTGGTCCTACATTTGCATCTAACTGTAAGGATCGTCATCTGACTGTAGGAACATAAGGGATTTCCAACAGTGGTTCTAGTCTTTCACTTCACAGTCTCTCTACTCATTGTTTGAAATATAAATGATCAATATGTCATGCTCATTTATTTATTTATTTGGTAAGTAGCTGTGTAATGAGCGAGTTAATGTAAAATCAGCTGGTTGTTATCACAAAATAAACCCCAACAGGGGGATACAAGATCCTGTTCACCGGGATTGTTTTCTAATTATGACTGACTGATTGTACATTATCCTTATTTTTAATCTGCTTAAAAGGCTTTATCAGTTCTTTGAATCTGAGTGAAATGAATGTGTCAAGTCACCTTTATTTAGAAATGGCTTTACAATACATATTTCAAACCAGCCTCAAAACAACAAACGGGAAAACGACATAATGCAAACTTCTTCATAAATTACGCCCGTTTCACACATACTCCGTTTGCAGTGCGTATGCGGTCCGTATTTTTTTCCGTACCCATGTTAACAGGTTAGAGCTTTCACACTGCACGCGGATGCAGTCCGTCGATCCGTTCCAGTTGCGGTGCGTATACAGCAGTGCAGAGATCGTTTCCGTACCGAGTCTATTTCTGCTGTGCTGCAAACGCAGAAATAAAGTGACAGCACACGGTTCGTGGTCAAAATGAACTCAGATTGACCTCGAAATGTAGTAGTTTCACCATAAATGCATTTAATTCAATAAAATGTAGTAATCTCTCCATAAAGGTATTTAATTGTTTCATATTTTTACTTTAAGACATCTTAATATACAAGTAATGCATGGAATTGTATGCATTCGTTGTTTAAATCGTGTTTAAACGAGCATGCGTCCATTCAAGTTTGTAAAAGAGAATCGCAAAGCCATGGCAAAACTTTTATTTTAAAAAAAGTTACTGCATATGGTGAACATATTTTGATTACCAAAAACCAGGACACATGGCCCAGAAAACAAATGATACTCGAAGTTTACTCAAAGATGCCTTATTAATTTCAATACAATTAAAATAGGCTATGCCCCCTCTGTGGATAGAAAATTGTTGTATTAAGACAAAAAATCAGATAGGCTTCTCAGAGGATACTCAACATGTTTTATTATGACAGGTTGGTTTAAAAAATAATGAATGAAATAATGATTAAAAAATAATGTCTCTTCTGTATTAGAAAAATAAATATATCAATTTTAATTAACTAAAAGAAATACCTTCAAATTGAACAAAAATACCTCTCACAAACGTACAAAAACGAACTCGTTTCCTTCCTCTTTATCCTGTTTTTCCTCCTCATCCTCCTTGTCTGCTCATCTCCTATATTTTGCTATAAAGCTGATCTTTTCCAGCATTTTTTTTTTTAAACCAGGACATCACTTTATAAAAAACGGCCAGGAAGGACGTGAAAACAGGATAACGGTCACTGGTCACGCTATTGCTGCATAACTTCTGATTTTGAAATAAAAATAGCGAGTGTTTGTGGTACAGCTCACGCAATGCAAACGCAGCATATGTGAAAGCACTTTAGCGCGTGCGGCTCCTGTACCGGATACGCACCGCAACACTCACCGCATACGCACTGCAAACGGAGTATGTGTGAAACGGGCGTTAGACTATCAAATTCTGCTGTAAAGCAGCTCTACAAAGACAGTATTTCATAATTGATTAACTGTACACACACAGTAATTGAACTGAACTGAATCAGCAATGAACTGACTTGAGTTGCTCTACAAAGACTATAGTGTCAGCTTGAGTCAGTTCAATGTTGTCAAATCAGTTCAGTAACAGTGTCTGTGTTGCAAAATTCATCAATTATGAAACAAATTAGAATGAGCTATAAAGCAGCTCTGCTGACAACAGCTTAAGATTGTTCTCATTCACAGTGTCATTGCAGTCAAATTGATAATGCCTTATTACTGAATATTCAATGTATTTTATAAGCAAACTATAGGTGACAGTGGTAAAGAGCACAAACTTCATCTGATGACAGAAATGGAGAATAAAAATAGCAGGCTCAATCAGTGGGCCAGTGCTCCTCTGGTCAATTAAACGCACATTGTGTGATAATGATTCCAGGCTGTCATATTTGTGGATTATATTATTTAAAGTTTCATCTAGCATGCATCACGGCAGCATTTGATGTTTATTTATATTATTAATAATCTTTTTTTTTGTCTTTTTCACGGCAGAATCTGCAGTTGTTGGGGGCCACAGCCATTGAAGACAAACTTCAAGACAAAGTACCAGAGACCATCGAGACCCTCATGAAAGCCGACATTAAGATCTGGATCCTGACTGGAGACAAACAGGAGACCGCCATCAACATAGGTGAGTAAAACATATAACGGAGTGTTTGTATTGATATACACAGATAGCTTCAAGCATCTAGCGGCCTATACGAGCACTTTCGCAACCTGTGGGCTTCATTTTTCTTATTTTAGTTCTCTTTAGTTCTTACAGACAAGGTGCATCAGGTTTTTCTCTTATATTTTGACATTAACCAGTGAGTATGTTTCTCCCTAATTTAAATGATCAAAAATATACACGATCCTTCCCCAGACCTCTCTCGCTCTTACACTCAAACAAACATAGCCCTGCCTGACCGGCTGTCGCACAGGTACAAGGTGTTTAGTTTCTTTCCTCATCCGAAAGCTGATGCAACGCATGTGTCCTCGACCCGTCTGGCACTACGTAGTCTGTCCCTACAACCACCACCAGCTTTCAAAACAGACTACGGTCCCCCCTCCTATTTTCCTGTGATGTGGCATCTCATATTAGCCCGACAGCTGTGCGAGTCGTGCGACTACCAATGTGGCTTTTGAACGGGCCTCAGGTTAAACGCTACAGTCAGAAAAACAGATCTTGACAGAGCGCAGTCTGTGGCCACCTACCAACACTGATCCTGAATCAGCCCATTGTGCCCACCGGCCAGCTGTGGCGCGGCTTGAAAACGTACACGCTCTGAGAGGAAGGGATTTTTACTGTACCTCTGCTTGGCCCGGAATGCACTGTAAATTAGAGACGCCCATGTCTGTGTTTACTTTGTATTTTTTTGCATTTTTGTAATTTATCATTTGGAGAAATTGGAGGATGACAAGAGTCTTCCAGGTAGAGGTGATGTGGACAAATGGACTACGCTAGCAGTTTTTTTAAACTTAGTATTTTTTTTAGCATTTCTTATATAATGATCTATATACTGTGCGAGGAAATATTAAGCATGAGAAAAAATATTTATTATTTTTTTATATTTAAAAATTAAAAATATAATAACAATATAATGCTAAAAATATAATACTAACTGTATCATTGTACTAAAGTAAATATTGTACTAAAGTAAATTGTTAAAATATCTGAAAAATAGATGCGCTTCACAATGCCATCTTGCACTCTTTAAAAAAAGTTACATTTAAGTAAATTTAAATTGTTGAATGTGAATTTAAACAAAAAAAATATATTAACATTTAATATATCTAAACATTAATTGTAATAATGATTTACAATTTGTCTTTTTCTCAATTTTCGAATTCTCGCCTTTGTTTTTTATATCGCCTGTGCATAAACTCGCTAGCTTCGGTGGTAGATCAAGCTATAACGGTGCTGTGCCGTCTATATTGGATACGCAGACTCTGGGTCGAACATGTATGGGCGAATCATTCCGGTTGCCATTTTACAACATTGGACGTTTTCAAAACAATTTGTCCCAAGTGCATCGACGGGTGAGTTGAAACTCATTATAATATGCAAAACTGTTATCAACTCACGCCCATAAAAACGCTTGGTTTTTCAGCTAGGCTCAAAACTAGTGTACAAAATAGTCTATTACTTATTGCATAGACTATGTTAAATACTTATTAAATACTTTTTGAATGCAAAAACCAAGCGAACGTCATAAGTTGACCTCAGACAACAATATAATAAAATTTAAAAAGCCAGTTCATGACCCCTTTAATGTCCTCTGTGTTTGCTTCCGTATAACAACGTGCTCGAATCGGAGCAATAAATCGGAATTGAGCTCTAAAGCTCGCAGTGTGAACATAGCCTAACCTCTTTTGTCACTTTCAAAACATGAATCCATATGTTAACACCACAGCGTGTTTAAAAATATAAGGTTTCTCCATTTCCCACACGTGCGCTCTTCAGAAACATATGAAAACCTATCAGAAGTGAAGTGAACCCCACCACTGTGAAGTCAAGCGCAGTTTAATCTTGGGTTAGCGGGTACTTAGAGCTGTTTGGCCGCCTCTCGCGCAGAGTACATGAAACCGCTCCAGTTCTTCTCTCCGCACTAGCCCTCTGACGGCCTTATTAATGTATCAGGCCATTTAGCAGAGAGTTGGAGCGAGGACATGCGAGCTATCCACACTGCTGCTACCACTGGGCTGTTGCTCCTGGCCACTGGGTGCCACTGTGAAGCCTCAGAGATTAAAGCCCAAACAAACAGCATGCGGCCAACGCAAACAACTCAACATGCCCTCTTCTAACCCACAGCCGCTGCCAACAGACAGAATGAAAACCCACCCTGCAGCAGCACGGAGCCAATGCAACCGCTGAGTGTAACCTCAGTGCCTCCTTTCCAGATTCATACAGAACTATGCTGCATCATGCAGGTGTCACAATGTAAAATCTATGCTTTCTACCAAGGGTGTTTTAGTTTAACTGGGTTGGACATTCGACCACCAGGAGTTAGAATGAAGCTGAGGAAATATTGCAAGGTTTGGGTCACTGTCAGGAAACCAAATCTGTTTTCCACACAGACAGGAAATTTTGGTGAATATGCAAGTTTGAAATCAACAGGAATGACATGGCAGGACAACGGGCACACAAATACATACTCATTCATACTCTTGTTGAATTTGGTCAATTTTTTAATGGCGCAGTCACATTTCCTTAAGGGTGAAGTGTGTCATCTTTTTTTTTTTTTCTGTTGAAATGTGCAAAGTCAGATACAAGGCAACCATTCACCAACTTGGGGCCTTGTTTGGGAAACCTGTTTTGCTACGGTGTCACTAAATTACATGCCTTGCGTTTAATGGTGTAAATTATTATCTCTTATACTACTAACTAACATTATTATTGGATTTAATGAGTGAAGTTGACATGCACAGGTTTTATAGACCATTTGGGAGCAGACCTCACAGTTACATCACTTGTAGGGATGTCAGAGTCATGACAGAGTCATATTTGTCTAAAATAATTCTGGATTTTAAGCTTCAGGATCATGAATACTTTTATTCTGGTGTCACCATTGTCCTATGCATTGGGTTATCAACACTAAGCCCAAGCCTATTCATTTCCAACCCCGATGATATACCAAATATATTATTTTAAAAAACAGTAAAATAAGATGTACCTTTTACCATGTCTTGGAGTATCACAATAATATTGTATTGTGAGTTCAGTATCGTGATATGTATTTTATCGTGACATGAGGGTATAGTTACACCCCTAATAACTTGTAGCTGTGTGTGCATTGTGGTGGCAGAAAAACAGTGGTAACAAGTGGAGGAAATAAGAAAAAAAATCGGAATGAACATTTTTATAGAATATGAATAATACTTTTTTTTTAATCTCCAGGTGTCTTTTTAAGTTATGATTTTGACTATTTATTTAGAAAAAAGTTAGATAAAATAGAAAATTAAGACATTTTACTTGTATAATGTATAATGGTATAAAGTTCATGACGGCAGCAACATTTATGAATTTATTTATAATCTCCAATCCAGTCTTCTTGATGCTTCCAAGATCAAGTCATTATTGCTGCATGTCAGTGAGCAGCCTTGGTAGGCAGAAGACATTAGGTCAATCCGACACATGATGCAATTTACTTTAACTACTGCTTTTAGACTAGTCTTTTACACTTATTTAACACTAATGTTCCAGTAATTCTTGCAATCTAAAAGCACACACACACAAACTCTTCCCCATGGACATCACTCCCCAAATACTGAGGTGTCGGTAACCTATTAAAACGCAAGACAATGTGTTCCACCCCTTATGTTGTTTAGACAAATCCTGATGGATGATGGGATGCCGTGCTTTTTTTATCGGCCCACTGTCAGCTCTCCAGTTGTGATCTCATACGAACAGCGAACAGGCATGTTAAAAACCAATGCAATTTGGGAGTCTTAAACTCAGGTCTGCTGTAAACTTTAATCACAATATGTGCTTTTCACTCATCAATTAGTCATTTCTTTTATCTGTTGCTATGGTTATACATCGCATATCTTTGGAATGTTGATGTATTGCTAACATACTACGTTGCGGCAAACCATTCGTCATTTGTTCGAATGCCAAGCGAGTTGTTTTTTTTCCCCACAAACATACCATATGTTTTCAAGCTTAGTGAGAGGTTTAAGTAATGAGTTTTCTAACTTTCTTTTCTTTTTTGTCTCGTAGGACACTCCTGCAAACTGCTCACGAAGAACATGGGCATGCTGGTGATAAACGAGGACACCCTGGATGTGAGTACTGAATCAGAGGTGTATGTTTATTTGAAAAACCAGTTACATGTCACCATTTATAACGCAAGCTCTGAGAAGAGATGAAAAAACACGGCAGCTGACGGATCGCTTCAGGGCCCCCCGCACATCAAAGCATGTGACATAATTCCCAGTCCGACTCTCTTCCAGAACAGTTATAGATTTTGTTTTGAGTTTTCATCCAAAGCTTTCCCCTCCGGTTTCGGTCTTTTGCTCTCTCTCTCGCTTGTTCTCTGAAAGAAAGGAGTAAAGAGATACAATGGGGCCAAAAAGTCTGGAGCACTTTTTTGGCATTTGCATAATTTTGATTGAAAAGTGATACTTATTTTGTTTTATATTAGACTAGTGTTCTAAAGTTGGGTCAGTAATGTTCTTTTAAGAAACTAATACTTTTGATCATCAAGGATGGATTCAATTTATCAAAAGTGACAGTAAAGAATCCTGGAAATAGTATCAGTTTCCATAAAAATATTAACACTAGAAGTGCCAGAATTCCAAAACTACTAGAACGGCCACAGACGGTCATTTTGAACGTTAGATTCAAAACACTGTTGACGAATAATTTTCGTAATTATTTTCGTCAACCACATTTTTTCAAAGACGGAAACGAGATGATAACTAAATAAAAACTAGGTTTGAATGACAAAAACTATGACGAAAATGTTAGATAGTGACGATTTGCGAAGCGATCAATAGGCTAATAATAATAATAATAGGACTAGCAGAACTAGTGAACAGCCCGTGCAGCAAAACAAACAGCGCAGGACAGGGCAGCAGAGCTCACCAGGATCATCCGACATGAATGAAACATCTGGATCCGCCGTGTCTGATGATAGCAGCCGTCTCTTTTTCCTTGATTTGGACTCTGACTCTGAATCACTCTCTAATGAGGAGGAAAACTTGCACCCAGGAAACGTCGCTGTCACTTTCCACCTCCGATTGTTCCCCTGCATCTGAATCATCACTCATCAAGTTCTGAAGCATCTCCAGGGCCATGGTTCGAGTCATGTTCCTCCTCATTCGCTCATTTATTTTAGACATTTTAGCCTTGCAATATATATATATATATATATATATAGGCTATATAGCCTATAGGTAACGTAAGTATTATAGATAACTGTAGTCTGGTTTTATTTGCTTATTTCTGATCAACAACTAATGTAGAAATTATTATATAGCAAACACTGAGGTGACCAGACGGACCTTTCTGTTGGCAGTTGAGAGAGAACACGATCAACCGCGGGATATTTAACAAAAAAATACCGCAAAATTCAGTGCGGTCAATATGACCGTCTATGGCCGAAATAGGTAAATATGTTAGTTTTTTTTTTTGTTTTGCCTTACGTTTACGCAACTTAATTTATATGAAAAGCATTTTAAATGAAAATACAGACAATTTTAGGAAAAGTCAGGTACCAACAGGATTTTATTATTTTTTTCAACAAAGTTATTGTAGATATAAAATTCAAAACGGTCAAAATGACCGTTGTGGCCGTTCTAGTGTTAAACAGCTCAACTCGCAAAAAAAGCACAAATCACCAAATCAGCACATTAGAATGATTTCGGAAGAATTATGTGACATTGAACTCATTGAATTTTTTTTGTTGTTGTTGCCTATACATTATTCCAGAGAACTTTATACTAAATAGCTTTATACTAAATCTCGTAACGCCAGTGGATCCTCGAACTGTCAGCAAAACTAGCTGTAGATCCACCCACCTCAATAGTGAATGAAGTGCTACAAATTTTGAAGAACGTCTCTGCTCGTTTCCATTATTTCATTATTACTTTGGGACCCTGCTCTATGTGTTGTTCATATGGCGCTTATAGGAAAGAGAGGGATGTGGTCGCACCGCATGGAGCCGTTTAAATGACAGGAAGGGGCCGTGTACTTAGAACAGAGGTTTGGGACCCTCTTTTATATATACACACACATGCACGCGGTAAAGGCCAATAACTCCCTGATTGGAGAATCTATTCTGTTTGCCGCGAAACCGAAAAGCCATCCGCTTTAAAAGAATGAACCCGTTTGAAATGTGCACACCTTCACTCTACAGGTCAGCTGGCCCCTGCAGGGAGGGTCTTGTCTGTTGTGTGTGGAAGTTAAGGGCTCTAGAAAGCATTTCACGCAGCTTGCACACATGCAACGTAACCCCTGATCGGGTGTGGCCGGTCCCGCTGTGGGGTGGGGGTGGGGTTTAGGCGATGACGGACGCCTCTCAGTCTGTCAAACAGCCGTTTATCGTGATCGATGGAGCGAAAGAAAAAGGGGAGAGAAATAAGAGGCGTTCTCCATAAAGCAGACAGCCGCCATTTGAAATGTCAGCGCCCGGTCTCCCATGCATATGCAAACGCTTATACAACACACGAAAAGAAAACAAGGAGGAATTCTCTGAGCGCTCAGAGGTCCGGCAGTGGTGGGGATTCGCTGTGCTCTCCGATTGCAGGAGAAAACAGTCCACCTCCCTTCCCCTCGGTCCTTCTCTTGTTTTTTTGCGTTTAACAGATTCAACATATTAAGGAAAACAAGATGGATGAAGGAACTCACTCATCCGGCCCGGAGAGAGGGGTTGAGTTCTTCACCGGACGTCTGAGTGGGGTTCATTATCTCAGTGGAGGAAAATGCAAGGCACTTTGGGATAGGTCAAAGAACAGTAACTCAATAATCACATTAAATATGCGGCAGACCGCAGTGCTTTCTGCTGCTCACAGATGAAAGAGAGCTCGTGTTTGCAGATGAGTTGAGAGAATGGAGAGATTGTGGAAGAGCACAAAGGAGGAAAGAAATGGGGGTAAAAATAAAGACATGCACTGAGCATGTATTTTAATTTAATTTAAAATAACCATTTTCTTACCTTTGTAGCTTTTGATTTGTCCTCTTTTGTGGTCCATTAGTGAGTTTCATGAACCAATAAAGTCATGATTTAATTTCAGCCCCTTTATAGGTCGCTGAAGGCGATAACTGTTGGTTGCTAGTTGATGGACACAAACTGAATTTGTGCTTGCAAAATTGTTTTTGTCATTATAATCACTATTTGATTTTTATTCATTCTTAACAATAGAAGTTGTTTTCTCAAGATCTCAATTTAATTTTCTTATGATCTCATAAAAAAGTTCAAGTTAAAAAAGTTAAATTTTTGCTGATAATTTACTCACCCCCATGTCATCCAAGATGTCCATGTCATTCTTTCTTCAGTCGAAAAGAAATTAAAGTTTTTGATGAAAACATTCCAGGATTTTTCTCTTTATAATGGATTTAATGGGAACCAAACGGTCCAAATGAGAGTTTCACTGCAAACTGCAAACTGTTCAAAGGGCTTTAAACGATTCCAGACGATGAATAAGGGTCTTATCAAGCGAAACGATCACTTATTTAAATAAATAAATAAATAACAAAGTTTAAGTTGTATATGCTCAAATGATCGCCTTGCTCTGTTCTGTGATGCACGTTCGTGACTCTCTCTTTCTTCAAAATGAACAAATCTTTTTCCGAGTCATTTAGTTCATGAAATGACTTCATCAACAAATGAAACAAACAAATTGATTTGTTAATTTTAATGAACGAGTTCGAAAGTTATTTTGTTAATCAAGTTTTTTGGCGTATCGTGAGAGGACAATACACACACACACACACAAAGAAACATGCATGACCTCTTAGGGTTTCTGTAGCAAAGTCATAACCCTGATGAGCTTTTTCTGCCATTTAGATTCCGGTCTTTTTTCAATATATGTTACTTAAAGAATAAAGAATCTGACATTTTTCTTGTTCATCAACCAAAATGAACATAAAATCGACATAAAGTATTACAACCATATTCTATTTTTCTTCCATAGCTGGAGAGTTGATTTTATCAGGCAGTAGTGCGCAAGTGGGTGTCCATTTAGGCATATTTATATACATATGTGAGTGTATGTATGCACTTGCAGTCTTCAATCTGTCATTACTTCATTGCATGCAATGGCCTATATGCACATCCGCTCCTTGTTTATAATGTCCGAGATCACGTGCTTGAGTTCAGGCATCTCGGTAAAAGGCTTTTCAAAGCGCCTAAATCAGCTGTTATCTGCTGGATTTTGGCAGTGTGTGGAAGCGCTGATGCACTGTATATCCCTTTGATGCCTTCTGCCCGCTTACAAAGCAAACACTCTTGAGTCATCACGATTCGGTATGCTCACACAACCATAACACAGAGGCCTGTTTAAGCCAAGCTTCCTAAGTGGAGACTGGGAAATGGTGACTTGTGAGGAAATGGATGACATTGTCCTCTCATTAGTCTTCATAAGCCAACTTATCATCTGATTTTATACTTTTGCAGACTTACTTATATATATATATATATATATATGAGGACACCTACGGAATGGAGGCCACATTTTAGAGAAGCTCTTACAGCTGCACTTCTCTCTCGTTCTCTGAAACCTGAGGCTTCTCTCTCTTTAAACCCTTGGCTTCTCTCTCTAAATATTTCCTTTGAGCTTGGGTTTCAGAGTCTTGTTATGCCAGGGGAATGTTGATTGGTCCCCAAGGTGTAATCTCACTACCCTTAGGCATCTGCCCTCCTCAACACACATGCACACACACATTCAGGTGATCATCAGCATTGAACATAGTACTGTTTAGACAACTATAATGGGATCTCCCTGGACGTGCTAAGAACCCAACCGGACCCTGGAAAGGGCAGGACACATTCTCTCACAGTCCTTGTCTTGTTTTGATTCGGGTTTTTTATTTTTTTTTTTTTATTCATTTATCATGTATCATCCAATAGTGGCTATTTAACATTGGTATTTAGTTTCTGTCTAATTTAAGGCTTTGTCAAAAACAATTGTTTAATTAGTATTTATTTAAAAGCAGCAGATTATCCCCATCTTTCACCATTACAGTTTTTAGTGTTATAATAATAAGAATAAATAACTTTTTAAAATAACACTGCTATCAAAAGTAATTATTTAATCATTATTTAATCATTCATTTCTGCATGTATATATATATACATAATGTGTGTGCAATGCATGCATGCGTATATGAATGTATACTGTACATTCAATTTCAATTCACATTCTAACCTATTTGTATTGCACTTTTCACAATACATATTTCAAATCAGCTTCATAGACAATTCATGTCTACATTACATCTTAGATTGATATGTTTTTAGATGTGACTGTGTCCAAGTAATGTATTTCAGAAATACATTCAGTACATAATACAAATCACACAGTTAGCTAATAACGTATTAATTTAAACAATTTATTAATTTAAGACGTAAACAATTAGCTCATTGAAGTAATGAATTCATGTTTTTAAGAAATGATTAGGGTATATAAAAAATGTATATATTTATTTGTGTATATACATATACATATATTACACATCTTTCATTATTGTATGTTTATAAAATATTAAATCTGATTTATTATTCATTATATTATATCATGTTACATTACATTAGTATAAATTTATATAATATACTATAACATTTTTCACTTTTCTGTAACATCAGCAGCTTTTTGTTTTTGGTCATATTTTCTGTGGATGTCTTCTGCGTACTTAAATGACGGGAGTTAACTTCAAATGTCTGTGTCATTAAGCCAAATATGGTGTCATTTAGATTTACTTTTAAATTGTTTAGTCTTCGCTCCTGTCTGCTCAGCATAAACCTTTTTTTTTATTAGTTATTGTTTTATCCCTCGGATACAGAAGAGCTTGTTTGTGTCATGGTCTTCACTTAGTTGGAATTTGAAGCCAGAAAACATGTTAGACAGCTGTTGAACAGGAGCTGACAGACAGAGACATGCACAAGTTTGTTTACCCTCAATGCTCAGGGATTTAAAGCTGTGAGGACCAGCCTCCCTGAGCAAAGACTAAATTTCTGTTGAAATGATTCACATTCACTCATACACCGTGTCTACACCAGAAGTGAGTGGCGCAACGCAACAGAAGCAAGTAGAACCCATTATAATAAGTGATTCTGTCTACACTAAATCCCCGACAGTAAATTGAGGCTTTGTTCTATTTTTAATGAACAAATGCATTTGCAAAAGTCGCTTTGTTGCGTCCGGTGTAGACACTGTGTCAGATCTGCTATAGGTAATATAGGGGAAACCAATTTATTTATTTTTTTGGTAGTTGTGTCCAGATACGGTGAGCGGTGTTCCCTCTACTCCCGGAATTCGGGAGTTTTATGAGTGCCCTATCATTCCTACACATGAGAGCCAGCAGATGTGTGATTTTATGGGAAATTTATATAAAGTACAGCAGCATTAATCCAAACAAAGAAGCGTCCTCCCACACGTCCCGAATCCCTAAAATAACAGCTTCTTACTACGAGGTATATTTTCTGCTGAAAGTACAATTTTCGCCATTAAAACTTCATATAAAACAACAGTCAGGTCAAGTCAAAGATCCCAATTTTTCTTTGGCCCAGTCAGTGTTCATTAAGATCTTCCAGGTTTAATCAACACGCAGAAATATTCCTGGCTCCCGATTTGAGCCCATGCAGCTGGGACAGAACATTCCTTTAAAATAACCCCTAAACCCAGACGTATGCTCTCTTCGATTGCTTTACCAAAACGAGAGTGCGAGAAGAGGGAGGTCTGCAGCTTTGCTAGTGCTCAGGGTACATTCCTATGCTGTTGTGTTTCCTGGTCATGGCCATTGAAAGGCCTTGTTCTAACAAACGAACCATCACACCCAGCTTTGGCTTTACTCTCTCCGTAATGAAGCGTGCCGTGTGTGCGTTCTCACTTTGATGCCCTGTGCATTGACAATAAACAGACGTAAACCCCATGTGCAAAAGTGTCTGGTACTCTGCTTGCAAAATCCCATGTTATTATTGGGATTGATGACCTTGGCGTCGAAAAAGAAAAGGGGGAAATTATCCCAGTGTTCTTGTGTGGTTTCTCATCAGACATCTCTGAACAGTTTTATGATTTATTGCATTACAAATCCCTATCATAATGAATTCATTCTTTTGAGTTGCACGGGTTTCAGAGAAATATTTACATTCCGGCTGATTTAGTCAGTTATACAATTGTAATAATGTCATTTCGCATGAAATGTTTATCAATATTATACGTTATTCTGTTCATGTTTGTGTGCAGGGTACCAGGGAGACCCTTAGCCATCACTGCGGCATTCTGGGAGATGCTCTGCACAAGGAAAACGACTTCGCTCTCATCATAGATGGGAAGACGCTGAAGTACGCCCTCACTTTCGGGGCACGGCAGTATTTCCTGGATTTGGCTCTTTCCTGCAAGGCTGTGATATGCTGCAGGTATGTAACAGTAACAGTTGAAAATCAGAAATAATAACTTACTAACTGTAGCAAACGCTTACAGAGTATCAAATGTTAAAGATCCGTTGAGCCAGGGGTTTTCATAATGGGGGCCATATGGGGGTCCATGAAAAGTTCCATATACAAATAATACAACTACATTTGAATTGAGATATTTCTTTTATATTTTAATATTGGGCATAAAAAAACAAAGAACTTAAGTGGGTACTTGAACGGAAATCGTATCCAGATAATATTTCAGTTACTTTTGGCTTAAGTCGTCATTTAATTAGTAATTTAGTTAGTAATTTAATTTTGGACACCAAGTGATAGTATATTTTAAAATATTTCATATATAATGCTTAATGTTTTTCTTACACAATCTGAATGGCTCTCGCAGCATGAAAATGTCAAGCTCCCTTTCTATTTTATGAAGGAGGTCCATCACAAGGGTGTTATTTGTATTTGATTGTCCTTGACATCAGAAACTGTTGCTACAAATCCAAGTAGAGGAAAAGAAAATGTGGAAATAATGCCTTCGGTTTTCGTACGTATGTATTTTTTTTAATGAAAGAGTCCAGTTATTACAAATTTTCTCTGTAATCAAATTATTTTAAATGTTTCCATTGTTGAACCAAAATACACAGGAAGTTATACTGTCATGCTCTGCTTAAATTTTTACTATTTCACAGGTGGGTGTAAATATCTTTGTGGGTTAAAGGGATACTCCACTTTTTTTGGAAATAGGCTAATTTTACAACTCCCCCACAGTTAAACAGTTGGGTTTTACCGTTTTCGAATGTATTCAGCTGATTTTCTGATATTTAGAAGAATATCAGTGAACAGACAGAGTATATTTTGTTCCTACTATGGAAGTCAATGAGACCAGAAACTGTCTGGTTACTGATATTCTTCGAAATATCAGAAAATCGACTGAATGGATTCGAAAACGGTAAAACTCAACTGTTTAACTCCGGGGGAGTTGTAAAATGAGCCTATTTCCAAAAAAAGTGGAGTATCCCTTTAATTACCCTTTTTGTCCTCCAGGGAACTGACGGCATCACTGACCATTTTTCTACACTTACAAAAACATCAAGTGACTGGCAGACAATTACAGGGAATTGCCGCTGCACTGTTTAAGGAACAAATTACCTTCCCTTTAGGTCACAACCTTCCCAATAAACATAATTATACTAGCTCTCAAAGCAGCAATTTACTAATGAGTGTTATTTTTTATAATAGTAGATTGTGAATATCTGACAGACATTCTGACTACAAAGTTAAACTGTGTGTTAGCAGACTAGAATGAACCATTCCAAAAAAACGCTGCACAGAGAAACATATGAGGAACCAATTGAGCGTGACAAGGATCTGCCAAAAATCAGTGTCAATTTCCAGAAACAACGCACACCACAGGTGTCACAGCCATTATGCAATGCGTGATGTAATCTATCCGCTCTGCTTTTGCTCACTACACACACACACACACACAAGGACAGCCACACGGTGTCCAGAGGAGACCAGATTTGTGGCTGTAGATGAATGAACGTTAAACTGACTCCAGAGGTCTCCTGCTATATCGGCAGCAATCTCCGGTTCACTGGAGAGTCTTACATCACTCTACGTTCATTGCTTATAGGATGACCTGTGAATGTTAAGCCAGGGTAAAACCCCTGAGGAGCTTTTCTAGCCAAAGGCGAGACCTTAATTTCATTTGCTGACATGAATGATACAGTACTGTAATGTGCTGCTAGTATTTGTATATGTTTTTTAAAGGTCAGGGATTCTGGGCTCATGTCGACCATCTTCTTAATCGCAGATTTGCCAGGTTTGGGCATCTTTAAGGTGTGGATTCATCCGTTCCGAAATATTATAGTCCGTTTTCCTGGAAATATCCAACCGGGCTTGGGAAATGAATAAGTCCTGGAACGTTCTATAGTAAATAGACATTTTTCAAGTTTTCTGGTTTCTCTAAAATATTTAAACAGCTGGAAATATGTGCAGAACTTCTGTAAAACTTGCTTGCAGTCTATGTAAATGTTCAATTTGTGAGTCACTTGTTCCTTTAATTCAGTCCCCCCTAAAAAAATGATCCAATTACTAAATAGTGAGTGTTATTTTAAGAATTAATAGGACACACACTCCAATTATTTTAAAGAAATAAAAACTTTTATTCAGCAAGATTCATTCAATTGATTGAAAGTGTAAGTAAAGACTTGACAAAATGAAAATTTCTATTTCTGATGAATTCTGTTCTTTTGAACTTTCTATTCATCAAATAATCACAAATGTTTTTCACAAAAATATTTTTTTATTTTTAAGAGATGTTTCTTGAGCAGCAAATAAGTATATTAGAATGATTTCTGAATGATCATGTGACACTGACGATTGATGGCTTTGCTATATCACAGGAATACATTTTCAAATATGTATTCAAATAGAAAACAAGTTTCTTTCTGTTTTTTAAAGACTAAAAAAGTGTGACATTTTTCTTTCGAAAGACAACGATGGGAAAGTTTTTAAATGGAAAACCAGAAGCTATCATTTTAGGTGCTAATTTACTACAGTATTTGAGCAGTGAATTTCAGTGATGAGAGTTTGAAGTCCTCTTTTTGAAGACTAAATTCATCCTGAAGTTGAAATGTGACAACAGCTGTTGAGGTCACAACACACGGCTAAGAAATCAAATGGTTGTCAGCACTAATAATTGGCAACAAGAAAAATTGCTTCAGATCCCTCTTTAAAGGGACCGTTGCAAATACACAAAAATGCTGTAAATCCCTAATTTATTTCCTTGTGAAAAGATATAAAATGGCAATTTTAGCCATAGAGAAATGTTAAAAATAATGTTTTAACATCAGAGCAAAGTTTACGCAATTTTTATTGATTTATTTATTTATTGCAGGGTTTCGCCTCTGCAGAAGTCTGAGGTGGTTGAGATGGTGAAGAAACAGGTGAAAGTGATCACTCTGGCCATTGGCGATGGAGCCAATGATGTGGGCATGATCCAGACTGCCCATGTGGGTGTTGGCATCTCTGGAAATGAAGGACTACAGGCTGCCAACTCATCAGACTACTCTATTGCACAGGTGAGAAACCATCAAATTACACTTGTAAAATATATATATATATATATATATATATATATATAAGAATTATATACTATATATATATATATATATATATATATATATATATAGTATATAATTCTTCTAAACCTGAAGCAAGTGTCTGTTCTTTATTTAAACTAACACTTCTGTCTCATGTCACTACTATGTGACTCCCAGAAAATGAATCTGGTTCTAGATTATGAATCTAGGTTGAAAAGTTAAAACCTGTGGCTCGTAGATTCTGCAGTATGAGATACCAAAACAGGTCGGTCTGGTCGGTTTACATAGCTGGGGTGTTCTCTTACTCAAACCCCTGCTAACGGTGAAATGAGACCTGTCCTTCTTATGTAAACTTAATTAAAAGATGTTTTGTAATTCACAGATTTTGATACAGCATAATCTTCATTGTGCGTTTAGCAAAAGAAGAGCTCAAGTATCATGGATCGCTGTCAACATCGCTCTCTATCTCTTTCCCTTGTTTCACAATGTTTTGTGCCATTCATGGAAACATCCCTCCTCACACTTGTTTTTCTATACTGCCCCGAGCAGTCCATTCACTGGCCTCTTGCATCGGATTACTCAAGAAAGCATCTTGTCTTTTCTTAAGTGCCTCCGTCATATTGTTGGTAGAAACGGGTGGAGGTGCTGGGGAATGCAGATAGGTTCATAGAAAGTCATTTGAACTGCCTTCCAGCAAAATGGCTCATATGTGATATGCTGGATCAGACGCCAAACTTTTATGTACACTACTGTCAGCTAGTATGCATACATCATCTTCAAGGCTTTTCACAATGTTGCTTCTCATCAATTGTTAAACTAGATGAAGATCTATCTGCTATTCATATATACAGAGTATGTACGTGTATGTGTGTGTGTGTGTGTGTGTGTGTGTGTATATATATATATATATATATATATGAAGAGTTCAGATGCAAAAGCCTCTAAGTGCCATTTGAAATTTCACTTAAATGGCATTGACGATTACCTATTAATTGTCATTTAAGTGAAATTACTGAACTTAAATATACAAGCTTGATAAAAATGGTCATTTTAGAAGAAAATTTCAAATGGCATTTAGAGCCTTTTGCATCTGAACTCTTCATATATATATATACACAGATATGCACGCTGCCCTGGAAAAATAAGTTGCTGTTTGGATTTTAATGGCAAATGCTTAAGAATCTATGATTGGATCATTATTGCAGTAATTATTGTGTGTCTAGCATGTTATGTGTTTGGCAACCGTTCTTTTTAACCCTAATTGATGGTGTGTGTACCATTTCAGTTCTTAAACAACCATGTAGAAATACACATCATGGCCATATTCCAGGATGACAATGTCAAGACTCATCAGGCTCAAATTGTGAAAGAATGGTTGGGAGGGAGTCCAGACCTTACATTGATTGAATGTCTTTGGGATGTGCTGCAGTAGACTTTAGAGAGTGCTTGAGTTTGCATTTTCAATACAAGATATTGACCAAAAATGAATGCACCTCTTGATAGAAAAATAATTGTTGTGATGTTATTTCCAGGATGTATGTATGTAATCTCAGAACGGAGCTCTTTCACAGACTACTGGTGCTCCACCATCACTGCTGTATTACAGTAATTTGTTGAACAGTGTATCTTGAGTTTTGTTTGAGGTGTTCTTTTGAAGATATGATTATATTTGATTTATGTGCAGTTCTTTATACTGTGCTTCAACCCCACATCAGGCCCTCTAAAGATCAGCAGAATTTAAGACTCCACTGTTGTCTGTCTGTCATCAACTCGCTCTCCTCACATCCAGAGGTCAAACACCCCCTGTGCCCCTCAAAAGCCCTCCGTACCCCTTACATTCCACCCTGCCGTTCCCGCCTTCATCACCCAGCAGTTTGTTTTACAGGAATGATGTTTATAGCATTGTCACGTTCATGGTGCTCTTGAGGAAATATAACATGGCATCCCTAGATCATTGATAGCGCCTTTGATCATGTTTACATGGAACACATTACTTGTTTACACTGTCATGGAGGGTCCAGTAAACCAGTAATCTTGAGCACCTGTACGAGTTCATCTGTTTGCATTTCACATTTATGTCTGCAATAGATTATAGTGAGTGTGTTTAACACGCACAAACTTACATCCGTTTACACTTTGCAACTGATAACATGTCAGTTGCGTTCTTTTATTGGTTCAATTTCAGAAACTCAATTTTTAGGGGGGCTTATTTAGTGAGCAAAGCACATCTCTGCACTGTAAAAAATATTTTCAAGATTTGTTATCACAACATATTTTCTTTTGTCAAATCAACTTTATAATAATTTATTTAGTTGAGATAACTTATTATTTTGAGTTTCTGATGATTAAATTAAACTCAATCAATTAAATTAAACTTAAAGTTCAATCAACTTAAAATTTTAAGGCAAGTTACTTACTTTTTTAAGTTAAACCAACAATATTTTTTTTACAGTGTAGTAATCACAACATTTTTTCTTTTGTCAAATCAACTTAAATAATTTATTTAGCTCAGATAACATATAATTTTGAGTTTCTGATGGTTTCCTTCATTGTATTAACTCACTTTTTCCAGTTCAATGAACTTAAAATTTTAAGGCAACCAGTTTACTTACTTTTTTAAGTTAAACCATCAATATTTTTTTTTACAGTGTTTAGATTTTGACGATTTTTTGAATTTTCTGCGTACTATTGTTTTGCATGTAAAATCATGCAGTGTTCGCTCTCTCTCCACCTAAGCAGACGTGAAGCAAAAGTGGCGTTTTGGCCTTTTGGCATGTGGTGTGCTAAATTTAACCATTTATGAAGCAACATTATAAACTGGAGTGATTACTCATTTACTGTTTGAAAAAAGACATCTTTCTGGCTTGGTGAAAGTTAAACACTGTGACGGCAACACAAACAGCACTTTATATTCAGTAAATCTGAAATCAGAATCCAGATGATTTAAGTAGTTTGTATCTACAGTTTGGGTGTTGGGTTTCGTTCTGATTAGATTACGTACCATTTGAATCTAAATTTTTCTTTCTTAGATTTCATGACGAGGAGATTTACAATCATTTTCATTGACCAGCAGGTCAAGCTAATAAACTTTTTATTATATGAGGCAGATTTAAAAAAAAAAATACTTGGTGTAGTAACCCAAAAATCACTTTGTTTTCTTTTAAAGCTGCAAAAGCTTTTCTCTATTCCTCTGCTTTTCAGCAACTAACAAAGTCTTACAAGACAGATTGTTGCTGGAATATGGGTGAGAGTGTTAGTCTTTTCCCTGAACTCCAGGCTTCCTGTTGCCCAGCATGGAAGATTGTCTCTTTATTTTCGAATCCAAAAGAGCTGTCTGTGTTGGCTGGGGAACTGCAGATCTTGTGTAAACGATAGGCCTTAATGAACTTATCTCTGTCCTCCCTTCTCTCTCGCAGTTCAAGTACTTGAAGAATCTTCTGCTGGTTCACGGTGCTTGGAATTACAACCGCGTTGCCAAGTGCATCCTGTATTGCTTTTACAAGAACATTGTGCTGTACATCATTGAGGTAAGAAAGTATGAAATTAAGTTGATTTTCAACTGTCTACTTCACTCATGTTGTTTCAACACTCATGCAACATACAGTACAAAATGGATGACTAAGCAGCACCATGCCTGTTATTGTATTAACCATTAATGCCTATTTCAAGGAGATTGAATGACCGCTCTTTGATGAAATTAACTGACATTGAATGCATGTCGGTAGCGGAAAGTCTCCGTCCTGCTGTAGGAATGCGGGGTCTGTCGATGTGAAGCCCACAGGCCATCCGTCTGTGATTAGTATTTGACAGTTTCCAGGCCTGGTGCTGATAGCCGGTTCAGAGACCTGACCTGACAAGTTAAAGGGCTGCTATCAGCACCAGCTTTATCATGAGGGGTGTTTGGCAGTTTTGATCTAGAACACATTTGTTTTAGGAGACATTACACCTTGAGGACAATCTTTAGGTTTCCTTGAGCTAAAGAAGAGATACTAGTAGACTAACGGTCTGGAAGCAACATTAGACCATTTAAGTCTCTTTATTTAATGTCACAGGTCTCTGAAATGCATTAAATGGACCTTTGCTCATGCTAGCAGGCAAAATGTAAAGCATATGACCAGATGTAAACATCTTATGTTCCATTTTCCTTGGTGGTGTTGGCTAATGAGTTTGAAAATCATAATTACAATATGATTTGGGCTTGATTATTGCTGAGCAATTAATGGACAAATACAAGACACTTTTTAATCTCTAATGCTACACTGTAAAAAATATTTTCAAGATTTGTTATCACAACATATTTTCTTTTGTCAAATCAACTTAAATAATTTATTTAGTACAGATAACATATAATTTTGAGTTTCTGATGATTAAATCATTCTCCTTCATTGTATTAACTCACTTTTTCCAGTTCAATGAACTTAAAAATTTAAGGCAACCAGGTCACCTACTTTTTTAAGTTAAACCATCAATATTTTTTACAGTTTACCAAGTAAAGAGTAAAGCATTCACATTAGCTGTGCAGTTGATGCTTTATCCATGCATTTTATCATTCTTGCAACTCACTAAGATTTGAAACATGCCAACACCAGTATTCATGAGCTACAATCCCAGCAGAAACATGAGCACTTGAAAAATCTGTCTTTTTTCCCCCTCTGCCCTGTTGCTTTTGTGTGCCATTTGACCCATGGACCCCTTTCCCTTCATCTTGATTTTGTTTTATGGGCTGTGGTTAATCTCTGAAAAAGCCCCTTAGATTTCTCTGTGTTGGCATCCAGTGCTGCTGTAGATTGTGAGAACAAGAATGAGGAGATGAATCAGGACTTTTCTTCTACCCTCACTGAATGATACAGGCTTTTTCCTGTTTACACACTTCTGTGCTGCTTAGATGTGGGAAGCTGCTGTGGTCTTTGTTCTTAAATGTAGTGAAGTCATGATGCTTTTTTCCTTTATTTTAAAATTCAGTGGATTGAAACCTGTGAGAATCTCTGAGCCCTGTTGCTGTTAGCAATTATCACTCAATGAATATGATATTTTAAACATTTTTTGTACAATTCGTGCAGGGTGGCTTTCATGTACTTTTCTTTTGGGTTTTGCCGTGGGGTTGGTGTATTGTGTTCCACAATGAAAGTTCCCCTTGAACACAAACATTTCTGACTGTGATCGCATTTCGCCCTTGCTCATCAATCAAGAAACAAGCATCGCTTTCCTTCTCTTTTTTTTTTTTTTTCTTCATTTGCATAAGAAGTGGCACAGGAACAGCTAAAATGGCCTTACCCGAACACACCCTCCAAATACTTCTAGCCACTTTTCCTTTTTGTCCTTTTCTCTTTAAGCTCTGCTTTTGAATCTCCTAGAGAACTGAAAAGCACCCAGCTCCTGGAGGTGAATGTATCTCCTTCTCAACCCATCTTTTGTTATGAGCAGAAAATGCACTCCCCTTCTTCATAAGGGGCTTTTTAAATATAATAGGCCAAAGCTTTACTGTTTCCTTGCCTCATACCAAAAACACCTCTGTTTTGTAAGGTCCTGACATTCTAGACACTTGCTTCCCAAGGCTCGGTTAAAGGGATACATTTGTCAGCCTAATAGGTTTACATTTTAGTCCGTGAAGACTTTTCTACATCTCATTTTTTCCAGGGTTTTACCTTATGAAAGTGAAATAAGGATGTTAGCCATTTTAGCCTTCTCAACGTGTGGTTATATGTGCGCATCTTAGATTTCTTTTAAGCATACAGTGTTGAAGTCCTAAATGCTATATTACAGTACTTTTACCAAGGGTTGTCTACCTGCCGAATTCAAAACAAACAAAGACGTCATTTCAAGGTATCATAGCTGCATTTCTGTCACAGAATCGATTTCAAAATGTTACCAGAAATTTCTCAAAGGGGTCCTATTATGCCCTTTTATGAAGTATTGGTTTAGTTTTTGGGGTGAACTAGAATATGTTTTCATGCTTGATTGTTCAAAAAACTAATTATTTTCTAAACGCCGATTTCGATGAAGCCTTCCCGAAATACGAAATGTGCTGTGATTGATTAGCTGGCCAAGGGTGTTATTATTGTCACCGCTTAGTGTCCCGCCATAACTGAGTTCTTTTTAGTGTACATATTAAGGTTATTTCATACCATTTTGAGCCCGATTCTGACCTTGACGTGTAGAACGGTTTTCATGCACAGACTTTGCAAGAACGGATTTCACCAGAAATTTCAGAGTGGTATGTTTTTTTTTGTTTGTTTTTTGGTATGTAATTTTCTTATACATTATAGATACGATGTTATCCACCATTTAATTGTGATATATGTTGGAAAATTAGGTAATACAAGCAGTAATCGATCCAAAACCATGGTTAATTTTCCTAAGGAATGGTGAACCGTATTACAAAAGCAAGAGCTTACAAAAGCAACAGAAAACAAGCTGTTCTCCATAAAATGTGCAGTGCACAGATAAACGTTGGAGTTATAATGTTCAGGAACAATGTTTAAAATAAATTAACCACTCTAAGGCCGTGTGTCAACTAAAACGTTTTTAGCCAGCTGAAAACGCCAGACGCTCTGCTGAAGACACCGTGCTTTGTGGGCTTGAGAGCGTTTTGGCAGCGCAGCGTTTTTTTCCGTTGACACATTTCGTTGCTATGATACGGAATATGTAGCACAGTTTACTTGTAACTGATTTCACAGATAATTTGTTTCATACCAAAAAAATATTTTTCATCCATTTTGTTCGGTTAGCTCTTCTGGTTGAGGTTGTTGTATAGAAAGAATGTTGTGACCAGTGGTGGAGGAAGTACTGAATCTCAGTACTTAAGTAAAAGTACAAATACCCAGATAAATATTTACTTTAGTAAAAGTAGAAGTAACACAATGACAACCATACTTAAGTAAAAAGTAAAAAGTACTTTATTTTAAATGTACTTTAAGTATTAAAAGTAAAAGTACTTGCATAACAATTTATTATCTTAATGTCTATTTTCTAATGATTAATAAAACATTTAATTCGAACTCATTCAACCTAGCCTACTCCTATAATGATGTTCAATAATGATGGAAAAAAATGTCACCATTTCTGAAACAAGCTTGCAATTAGGCAATATACACATCATGCTTATCCTTACTATATGTTAATAACTATGTTTGGCAGTAAACGAGATTAATTTATGGTGTAATTCTGAACCTCTTGGCTTGCCATAATCCAAACCAAACCAAACATATATTACACACGGTGTGTTTCCTATGCACGTAAAAACAAATTTTCGCGTATGAGTTGCACGATAAACACACTGCGTGTGAGACGCATTTAGTGTGACCGGGTTGATACTGTATCTATGGCAACCAAACGTCACTGGTGAGACAAACGTGCAACGAACGGACGGTCAGATTACGTTTTGGCAGGGGAAAAACTGATCAGAAAATGTAACGAAAATGTAACAGAAGTTGTAGAAATGTAGTGGAGTAGAAAGTATAATAATTGCTGCAAAATGTAACGAAGTAAAAGTAAAAAGTAGGCACTATTTATTGTACTTAAGTAAAGTAAAGATACGTGAAAAATGTACTTAAGTAAAGTAACGAAGTATTTGTACTTCGTTACATTCCACCACTGGTTGTGACAGTTGGTCGGTGTGGGATTAGTCCCGCCCCTCCACTGTGATTGGACAGTTGGGTAAAAAGTGACAGTGACGATCACTGCGTTTTAACATAAAAAACATAAAAAAATCTTACAGACCACAAACTTTTGAACAGTAGTGTATCTGGGTGGTGTGCTTATGAATTGTGTTCAGACAGTTCAAATCAGTTTCTTGGTTTCATTTCGGTTAGTATTGTCTCTAAAGGCCAATTAATACTTCTGCGTAGGGTGCGCGCAGCAGGTATGACGTAGCATACGCACAGACGCGTACCATACCGCATACCCTTCGCCGTAGCCTGACGCACACGTCCTCAAATATAACTACACATCGCGACGACGCCGACAGCAAGATCTGTGATTGGTTGGCTTGGTAGCATCGCATTTCCTCCTACGCATTTCCGCACGTACCATCTCCTCGGATGTCTTCTCTCATTTCTGCCTTTTAGTTTTAGTAATTTCACTAAAATTAACTGTTTTTTCACCTCAATAAGCTTCAACTCCAACATGATCCGCTCTCTTTCAGTCCCCATTGCTTGTAGTAACCTAGCCGTGAGGAACCTAAACACAGTGGAACATTAAAACCCTCCGCCGCCAACTAGTGTTTCGGAGCAGCACTGCAGAGCAACCAAGACCTGAACGCAGAAGTATAAATGTACACTACGGCGTACCCTCGACGCAGAAGTATAAATTGGCCTTAAGCTCCCTTAGCTGTCTATGTGGGCAGTAGACTGCACGAAACTCACTAGGTTTTGGAACAGAGTTCTAGAGTGGTTTGTATTATACCATATGTAACCACACCATGGCACATGATCTTACTTGCATTGTCAGACAAATACTGAACGTTTAGGTTAGCTTAAACATTTGACATGCTGGTTTGTTTAGTCCCTGGTTTGTGGTCTTACATTCTTTCAACATGAGCAAAAATTAACAGGGGGGAAAAATATTTCATTGGATTAGCCACTTTGAGACATGCAAAAATCCTCCCTTACACCCAAATTGCAGCGCTTGCTGTCATTATCCTGCTGGGCTCTTGAGAGCTTGATTGACAGCTCTTCAGCAGGCACCAGCAGGGCTGACAGACAAGTAGCATTTCTGAGGTAATTACAAGAGCCTCATTCAGGCAGAGCAGCCGGCTTAAGAGAAAGACTGCAGGCCTGAGAAGAGGTAGTCTCACTGGTGCCATCAATATAAAACACCCAACTGGTTCTTTCCATTCTTCTGTCACTCACACTTGCAATTCAATTGGCCATCTTTATTGTCTTGCCTGCATTTTCTTAGGTTTTCTAGAGATTTTGGGGGTTTTATACTACTGTTCAAAAGGTTGGGGCTATTTTCAGTTTTACGTGATCCTTTTGAAATAATTCTAATTTGCTGATTTGGTGTTCTTATTGGTGTTGAAAACAGTTGTTCTGCTTAATATTTTTGTGGAAAACCTGATGCTTTTTCCAGGAATCTTTGAATAGAATGTGCTGAAGAACAGCTTTTGTTTTGAAATAATGTTCTATAATATAATAAATGGTTGGAAAGCTTTTGATTGGTAGTGGGACATGAAAAAAATCTACAAAATGTATAGAACTTATGTAGCCCCGCCCCCTTTCAGTGCTGCGCTCGTTGTGTTCTGTCTTCCGGTTTGTATTTCCACAGCATGAAGGTAAGATCTTGTGGATTTATGAATGAACAGCTTAAAAATGTTCCCCATCTACTGACATTTGTTATGACATCCGCTTCAAACATTACAATTCCAATGATAACTTTCGTTAGCTCTACAAGTAAATCTACTTCACCAGCTAATTACTCAACATCGATGCCATAGAAATATATAGAGCTACCGCAAAAACGAAAGTTCAAACACAAAAATTCTTAAGATTCGTGTGATCTTGTTTCTCTTGTGCTTTTTTTAACATTCAGTGAATTTGATTTTGCTATTTCATTCTGCTTTAACAGACTTTTAAAAGACCGATATCATGAATTTATTGACTTAATTTTTTGTAATTACAGCTATCTTTTTTTAAACCAAGAACAAATATCTTAGTCTTTAAGTAAATATAAATTGTTTTTTTATTATTATTTATCTATTTGCTTTAGGACAATGGTGACACAAAATCTGATAATTTATTTGGAAGCACTTTACCCTGTTACTGTAAAATAAACCCTATTTTACTAACCCTGAACCTACCTCTAAACCTTAAAGGACAAGTTCAGTATTTTACACTTAAAGCCCCGTTTTAAGATCATTTCTGATGAAATATAATGGTTAAGATTGAAATTTGGACACATGCTGCTGGCCTGAGATTTTCGGTTTCTGTGGTTGCACCCCACCTCCACAATGGTTGCATTGGTGCACTGATACAATCCAGACCTCTCTGTGAGTTTCACGTCTTTTTAAACTAAAGTTTAATGCGTTTTAGAAAGGATTGTTCCCGTAAACCAATGCATCCATTGTGGAACCACAGAAACTGAAAATTCTCGGGCCAGCAGCATGTGTCCAAATTTTAATCTTAATCTTTCCATTTCATCAGAAATTATCTTAAAACAGTTACCATCTTAAACAGTTACCATACACTACTCAGTTTTTTCATGGGAGAGTACACTTTTAAGTACATTGAAAGTGCACGCTGTTATTTTTAGATGACGTTGTTGCACGTTACTTTCTTGTACTTACTATACTATAACAGTAAATTATGCACAATTACAAGTAACTAACCATGAATGTAACTCTATACTAAGCACTATATACTATACTAAGTAGTTAATTAATATTGCTCAGTATTTAAGTATGAAGAGTTCAGATGCAAAAGTCTCTAAATGCCATTTGAAATTTTCTTCTAAAATGACCATTTTTATCAAACTTGTATATTTAAGTTCAGTAATTTAACTTAAATGACAATTAATAGGTAATCTTCATTGCCATTTAAGTGAAATTACTGAACTTAAATATACAAGCTTGATAAAAATGATCATTTTAGAAGAAAATTTCAAACGGCACTTAGAGGCTTTTGCATCTGAACTCTTCGTATAACTCCTTAACAGTAACTCCTTACATTTCTTGTAAATATTTATTTGATTTTGTTGTTGTTTATAATATTTCTTTTTCATATTTTTCTTGCACAGTATAAATTGTGTTTTTCATCTTGAAAATATGTAGCTGCCTTTTATGTTTTATGAAGCTTTTGTTTTGAATAGGGAGTTTATGGTTTCTAGCCTGATGGGATAGCCAGTGGGGACCTTTGTGAGATACCAGGCTATCTTGAATAAGCATCCTACTAAAAAAAAAGAGCTAATACTAGTTTAAAGTGATCAAGCTGGGATTTTTACAATGCAGTAGTTTGTTTATTGCTGGTCTAAGGTCTGCCAGATTCACACTGGACCAGCTGCCATGTTCGAGAGGACAGCTAAGCTAGTTTTAGCTGGATTTTCAAGTAGAGACATGGTAAAAGAGCAAAGAGGTGCTGTCTTTCTTCCCGCCCAACCTTGTACAGAGGACGCGGGTGGAATCACTGATTTAAAAATTCCCTGAAAAATACGGCAAGAGCCCCTCTGGACAAGTCTCATGGGGACACACGATCTCGCTCTCTCACACACACACACACACACACACACATCTTGCTTTTTCAGATTGTGCAGCGGAGGGTAGAGGGCAGTCACACCTCCACGCCAAACCTCTCTGAATGAGCCAGAGGAGGAGAAGAAAGAGAGAACCCTCCACACTATGTCCTCGCTCCCTAATGAGCAAATCAATGAATCTGTCTCATTGAAGGAAGCTGGAGAGGGGCACTCACAGGACCCTGAGGACCAGGCCAAAACGCTCTCTCATATGCATGTACTGCTGCTCATGAATAGAGGCTTTATTTTGACTTAGCACAACAATATCCTGCAGCCCGTAGCCCCTCAATGAAGCAGACTCTCATTAATTCAGCTCTCTGACCCACCTGTTTGACTACCAGCATGCTGTTGGCCACTACTATGTGGTGTTTCGTGCGGCCTTTGATCAAATTGTGTGTGTGTGTGTGTGAGGGATTTCTCAAGTCCAGAATTTGCTTGAGGACGAAAACAACATAGTGTGTGTGATGTGACATTGGTCATTTATTCATGTTGCTGTGTGCAAAAGGTTTTCAGAAGCAGCAAATCTCTTTTAAAAACAATATCACGGTAGAATGCACCTGATGGAAAGGAAAATGGGAGTCGGATCGGGGGAGTGCGGCCAATCCTCCTCTCTTCCTCTCGAAGCGAAGCGGCCTGAGGGGAGGGGTGACAGACATTTGTTTTGGGAACATTTTCACGCATTGGCTCGCTCTATTAAATGAGGGGCTGGTGTATGAGGACCGGCGGGAGCTGCAGTCGGAGGGGGTCCTGTCAAAACCCCCAAAAATTTGTAGCAATTCACGCTTTCATAATGGAGTTAAATGAAGCGGGGAAATGTCCGCCTGCCCGTGGCACTGCGCAGTAATCCTGGGGTCTGCTCAACAGTCGAGTCTCTCACACACATCCACACAGATATTTTCACAATAAATGTGGTCCAAAATACAGCAGAAAGCAAAAGTTGAGCGGGCTTTGACTCAAGTAACGGATCATCACTCATCACTACTTTGTATTCATGGAAAAATCCTAAAAAATAATTATTGGTTTCCACTAAAAGATAAAGCAGCACAACTGTTTTCAACCTTTTTTTAGCAACAAATCAGCAGATTGGAATGATTTCTGAAGGATCACAGAGAACTGGAGTAATGATGCTGAAAATTCAGCTTGGCCATCACAGAAATAATGACCTTTTAACTATATTAAAACGATGTACTAATTTTAAATTGTAATAATATTTCATAATACTTCTACCCTATTTTTGATCAATTAAGTACCGATTTGGGAAGCATAAAATTACACACCCCAAACTTGAATGGTATTTTAAAATGGTGAACATATTTGGAGAACTGTCTTATTAAAATTGTATATATCAATGACCCTTTGTTCTGCCATATCTGATTTGTCTTCATTTTTCCATTCTGACACTGGATTTTTTACTATGATTGTTTTTTCCACTCTAAATTGCTGTCTTTATAACAGCTGCTGTGGGATATTATCACATTCTCCAGTTTCTACATGACTATGACAGAGTTATGTGTCAGACAAGTTGAACTGATAGAGGTATTAAGTGATGAACTCCATGGCATATGGTTTAGATATACATTTTTCTCTCTTCTCGTTTTCATTTGTGGTCTTCTCCCTGGTCCACCCTCAAACTCAATAACTCACATCTTTCCTTTTTTTAAATTGTTAAATCTAGTCATTTTGCGCTGTTTTTGTACTGTTGTAATTTGTGCTATGTGATAGAAAGTCTGATCTGTGATCAGTTGTTTCTGCTATGAAACACTGGGTGGGAAAGCTGGTACGTTCTGATCCCCTCTTGCTGAATTCATGGGATCTGTTGAAGTCCTCCCCCCCCCCCCCCCCTCCCTCTCTCTCTCTCTCTCTCTCTCTCTCACTCACTCACTCACTCACTCACTCATACACACACACACACACACACACACCCCTCCAGCACTAACGCCCAGGGCTGTCCGCTGAGTAATGATGTGATAAGTCCGGGTTGTGGCTTCGCATGACAAGATAGTGGAGCTTCTCTATGTTTAGATGTTTTGAAAACCGTAGCAGTATATTTGCAATAGCAGGAGCTTAACTGTTCTTACATATCTCACATATCTTTACATCAAAATATACTGTAATATATGTTATTCCATTCATTTATTTAAATGTGTATCAAAAAAGTAGGCTATTGAATACATTTTTTTTAAATCTTTTTATATTAATAAGTTTATTTTTTATGTAATAAGTATTTTTTATTTATTTTTATTGGTCTATATTGGGTTGTTTGTATTTCTTTGCTTCCTTGCATTCAAAAAAATATTATTTTATAAAAATGTACAGCAGTATTGTTTTCAAGAGTGGTCTCTGACTTTTGGTCCCCAATGTATGTATGAAAAAGAGACCCAAAACTTAATTTTTCCAGCAAGACTGATCTTGGAACAAACCATTTGCAGTGATCCAGTGTATGAGACTGTAGAAAGGCCTGATGGGGTCAGTTCACTGCCGGTTTCATGAGAGATCACTCTCTCTTGGGTAATTTCGAGCACCGAGAGGCCCCACAGAAAACAACAGCCATCGCTCAACCTAAATTAAAATCCGCTTGGAGCCAGAGTTAAGCTCACACAAAGTGGGGAATATATGATTAATGATGGTATATATTTACCTTTTAGTCACACATTTATGTAGTAATGATTATCATATGGTCTGTCATTGCCCTTTTAATATGTTACCATTTCCTTTAGGACAACCTGGGAAGCATATAGTTACTTTTTTTTTTATTTTGGGGGGGTGGGGGTCAATGCATTTCATTATATGTACTAAACGACTGGTTTTGTTTCTTGTTTTTGAATGCTTTTTTTTCCTCCGTTGGTTTCATATTTATATATTTATAAACTAAATATTATTAGTGTTATGTTGTTATTATTATTAAATATACATTTTTTAAATAACATTTTTGTCATTTTTACTTCTTTTTCTCCCTTATACCTAAGAGTAAAACTGTGAATCCTGTTCTAAATATTGACATGGGTCATTTACCAATTGATATATTTTTGTCTTTCAGATCTGGTTCGCGTTTGTGAACGGCTTCTCCGGTCAGATTCTCTTTGAGCGCTGGTGTATCGGCCTGTACAACGTGGTAAGTGTGTGCGTGCATGTGTTTGCGTTCGCACATCTGTGTGTGTGATTTACTCTCCCCTCTTCATTACTGTGAGAGGGAATGTGTTAAAACACCTCCCCTGTATCGCTCAGGCAAGAAACTCATTAGCCGCGGCACCCCAGACGGCTCCTTTGCTGCGGCCCATGTCAGCGCCATCATGAAAAATCTCCCTCTTATTTATGACCGCTTGTCAAGTCCATATTCCCTCCGTGCGCAGAACTATGTCCTGAATGTGCTGCAACAACAGACTCTCATACCCGAAAGAACCGAGTTAAACAGGTCAGCGGTGGATGATAAAGGAACAGGTTGAATCCAGCCACATTTAAACACACACACATGGCCGTTTGGGTGGAGTCCGATGAACTGGGCTGCCTTAGGGTTTAGTGATAGGAATTGATCATGTTAATTAACATGTTTTCAACAGGATGGAAAGTTATTCCGAAAAAAGAAGGAAAAAAAACGCTTCGGGTGGAGGAGATTTTTCCACCTCGCATAAACAATCGAAGATACGCAGCAGGAAAAATGACTTGGCCACCCGACTCGCTGATTGTCCCGAGAAATTATTTCTTTACGCCTGAACAAAGAACAAAATTTGAACACGGCTTCCCGTCAGACCCATGTAATGGATCATTGGCGTTGTGAGGCCCGTAACAACTCGGACCGGTGCATTCTCTCTTTATCTGAGAGAGGAGGAATTCCATCACGTCAGAGAGGGTCTGTCGGATGCAACAGGCCGAAACCACCCCTGAATGGAGAAGCCCAGCAGACCATGTCAACCACAGCCAGGCAGCTCCAGCTGGGCCAATGAGAGACACTTACTTTAGCCGACCCCGCAACCCTCCCTGGACCATAATACCACCCCTCTCGCTTTCAACAGCTGCTGCATGAAGAAACGTTAGAGCACCGCAGATAAATGAAAGCATCCAGGAGATCTGCTAACAGGCTGCAGGCACAGTGGCAGATGTTCGTTCAGAATCGTTTTTGCACATGGAGCGCAAATATGATAAATGCCAGAAAGTTACATGCTCATTGAGCTGCACCAAGCAAGCAAACGAAAATGTCTGGTGCTCAGGCTTGGAAATAGTCCTTTTTGACTGCTTTGAATTTTTAGGTGTTTATTTTTGGGGGGGGATTTATTTATTCACTTGGTTTTCATTCATGCATTTTTTTGTTCTTTAATTCGTCCATTCGGTTTTCTTTCGTTCATTCATTAATGTATTTAGTTTTTATGTACTGTATTTCTTCAGTTTTCTTTCATTTACTCATTCGGTTAAGTTTCATTCAGTAGGTTTTCTTTCATTAGTTAATTCGGTGTTCCTTCATTCATTCATTCGATGACAACTTTTGACTAATATCTGAGGATATCATCTCAGTGGTGGGGGGAAACAGTAGTCTGAGGTCCCGTCCACACTATTGCGTTTTCGTTTAAAAACAGAGAATTAAAACGAATATGGTCTCTGTCCACAACACCGTTTTATCTGCGTTTTAGATTTGATCCACATTAAAACGACTGAAAACGCGAATCACGTGACCATTCACCAACAGTGGGCATGCGCGTGCCGGTGTAAACAGTGGCTGACGAATCAGGGAAGGACACGTCATGACTGATGACAACCAATCATAGAGCCGAGCGTCAGCCTCTGCGTCATCGTTTCTAAACTCTTCCGTTTTGTCCCGTCTACACTAAAACCGGTTTAGTCTGGACGGGAGGTGCAAACATAGCAAAAGGTCTCATAGCAAACATAGCAAAAACGCAGTAGTGTAGACGGGGCCTGAAACTACTAATGAATTATTGTTTTACATTTTGGAGTACAATTTATTTTCATTATAAATTATATAATATATAAGTTATATTATTTGCATGATTAAACATTGTTTCATTTGTTTAGTTTCCAGATTTTTTTATTTAGTATTTCAATTCTTACATTTTCTGTGATTGTGTATTTATTAGATCTTTACGGCTTTGCCTCCTCTGACCCTTGGCATCTTCGAGCGTTCCTGCAGGAAAGAGAACATGCTCAAATACCCTGAACTCTACAAAACCTCCCAGAATGCAATGGGCTTTAACACCAAGGTAAGTACACAAGTGAAAAAGCATGCCATGTAAATCTAAGTTTAGCTGAACCTCCATTAGGGATTGTGCTGAAGAGATTAACAGAGCATTGATTGGGGAATGATTTTAATGCCCGATAAACATATTTATAATTGTAAAGTATTAAAGATTCTTAAAACATAAAGCACAAGGTAGTGATTTTGTGAATTTTCATTGCTGGCGATGACCCTGTAGACAGGTCATGCTGTGTAGGACACTTTGCTGGCCTGTTTGGTGAACAGTTTGGCACCCTGACTAAAAGCACCACTGAACAAACAGATCCTCTTACGACTCTCCCCACCGTAAAAAAAGCAGGTCAACAGCAGGACCATGTTGGTTTATGCATCCATTAAACTCTCCCTCTCTATCAGCCTTTCTGCTTATCTGAGATGTCTTTGAGTGTTCATCTCCCTTTTTAGATGGTCATAAACTCTTCCAAGCCAGTAATGAATGTGAAGCTTTATCCACAGTGTCTAATATGTTTGCATATGAGGATACTCCTGATTTAGTCTTTCAAAATGATGAACTCCACCTCTATAATGTGTGAAATGTCAATGTGAGAATAGAAGAGTCAAAGTTTTATCACATTTCTACTTTTTATGGACATTTACTGGATCTGTAAAGTAGTTTCAATTGTGATATTTTTAGGTCAAATCGTTTATAATGCAGGTCTATGGTCACCACCTCAAAGAGCATGCACAGAGAAGTCCAAATTAAACATGATTTAATGACTCGTAAATGTAAGTACACATTGATGGCCTAAGACACGAAACGAGCGGCTTGTGTGAGAAAATAAACAGTATTTATATTGTTTTTACGTCTTGTAACCACAGCCACATCCAAGTGATCTGAAGGCGCTTTGTGTCTGTGTTAACGAGAGGTAAAAACAATATAAATACTGTTTGTTTTCTCACACAAACCACTCATTACGTGTCTTAGGCCATCAATGTTTACTTGCATTTACGAGTCATTAAATCATGTTTAATTTGGACTTTAATTTTAATTTGAGGTGGTGACCATAGACCTGCATTATATGACTGATAGACAAGAACGGTTTGACCTGAAAATATCAAAATTGAAACCACTGCGGAAACAAAGACTCCTACATCTTGGATGCCCTTGAGGTAAGCTAAAACATATCAAAAATGTATTTCAAAGTGAACTATCCCTTTAAGTCTATATAGGACAATTATCCTATATAGGCCTCTCTAGGTGTCTGTGACTGCTGGCTTTGCGTCTCTCTGTGTTAATAAAGCTGTCTGGTCTTCAGCCCGGCATGTCTGCGCTGGTGTCACCTCACAGCACTGCTCCACAGGCGTGGAGACCCATTTACCACCACACTGTCACGGATTACACACAACACAGCCCCTGGGGTCAGGAGGGAGAGAGAGCGAGAGACAGATTTACTGGCCATTTGTAACACAAACACCATAATTCTTACTTTAATTGTTCAAAAGGGAAAAAGCTTTAATTTCAAAGACTATAATATACAATAAAATATACAATTCTTTCCTATTTATATATTTAAGTAAAAATCTGATTTACAAATAGAAGTGTTCATGTAGATTTTATTGGAAACATTAGACATGTCCGCCTTCCCTGTTTCAGATTTCTATGTCATCTGTGTACAGAACAGACACTTTATTTGTTAGTCAAGGTCAGTTTTTGCGAATGACTTGTCTCGAAATGTCTCGTTCACACAGAAACTTACAATAGCATCTGTATGAACGTGAATGCACTGTGAACGTAGCCCAAGTCTCTGTGGAAGCAGAGAGAGAAGATCATGTATTAGTTTGGGGAGGAACTGAAAGGATGTTAAATATTTAGGTTTTTTACCCACAGTGTCCCTTTTCACTTTGAATTACTAAAGTCTCCCTAATAACGGCAAAGCCCCTCGGAGACCCCTGGATGGCTGTTATTGCACTCATTCAATGCACTGCGTTCTCCATCCTCTTTCTCTCTTTCATTCCATCCCCGTCCGGCATTATTTGTAGCCCAACATAGTTGGAGAAGGCTTATTAGGGCGTTTGGCAATAGTTGCCGTAAAATAAAGTTTATCCTTTCATGCTAGTTTAAGCAATTAAGCTGTCACACAGAACGCAGCGCTTAGCTTCAGGCAGGACAGACGGCCATTCACACCTACATTCTTAGGAACATGCTTAGAAACGGAGGAGTTTGGGGCCTCCCTGTGACAAACGATTATGAACGTTTATTGATTTCATTAGCATTCATTGCAGGACTGTGTGTGTAATGTACTGGGCGAGGGAGAACAGGTTGTTCCCCATGTTACTTGGACCGTGTTTTGTTTGGGATTGTTTGCTTGGGCATTGCTATGTGGTTGCTAAGGTGTTCTGATTGATTTTTTAATTTCTTGAATGAATGTTCTAGGTGGTTGCTAGGTCAGAAGAACAAAAGTATTCTCAAGTCCCACTTTTAATGTAAAGGTGTGGTCACATTTACAGCACTTTTTTGTGGCCAAAATCCTGTCATTTCAATAGGATTCCACCATAGACTGTAAAAAATATGGACAAAGCGTCTGTGACGTCACCCATAGACTCTCTGAAGAATGGGTTTGAAGCTGTTTATGGGGGGTATGGGCGGCGCCATACTGGAAAATCTTGGAAAAATACAAAAGTTTCAGAAAGGATACAGAGGTGGTATGATGTGTCATGGCCAAGACGTCAAATTCACTCGGCGCAGCCCGTTATCAGCTGTCAATCAAAGTTAACCGCCCTTATTTGTCATACGTTTTATATCTAAATATGATCTAAACTAACGAATTAGAAAAAAATTAACCCCCCTCACAGTTGTCAGGCACACGGAACATATTGAAGATTACAATAAAAGTCCATGGGACCAAACTGTAAACATATGAATTTATGCTGTGAAAACAGACATCATAACATGACGTTTATGGATATTTGCTCCCTTTTGGGACCGGCCTCTAGCGGATTTGAGATGTATTGCAGTTTATCGCACTTCCGGGTAGGCTTCATCTTTTAGATTAGAATGTTGCCGCTTGGATTCCACGCAAACTGGATTTTTGCCACGTAATTTTTGCAACAAATTGTTAATGAGAATTCGGACTTGTTGATAGAAAGCCGCTTTGTTTGTGCTTCATGCATCACAACACTGTTGACCTTTTTTTGCCTGAAAATGTATCTGCGTTAGCTCACCACGATTTTATTATGTGTGTGTGTGTGTGCATTGATGTTTATTGCTTACTATGAGAAAAACTTAAGTATGACCTTGGCAAACACCACTAATTCTAAAGAATAGGAGGGGTGTGCCACAAGTGACCTTCTGTGGGTGTAGGAACGGCCCGACTGTCTGCGGGCCAGGGCCCTGAGCTTTGTTTTGCCGATACCGGAGGTGAGAGGGTCAGGGCATGGAGGCCAAGAGGTCGTACAGGGCCTCTGTGAAACAACACGGAACAAGACAATCTCAGGGTATTTCTTTTTTTTTTTTTCTCACTCTCTCTATTTTCTTTCATTTCTCTTCATCCCATCCCCCTCAAGAGATTTCATGGCCTCCACACACTGTTAGCTTTGGAAAAACTTGTGGTAGTGGTGTTAGCGCAAAGAAACTGAGTGTTAACGTACAGATTTTCAAATTCTGTATTTTTAATCAGTACATTTCTGCTAGACTTTGGGTTACCACCTAGTGACAGTGAAGTAATGGCCGCTGGAAAAGCACAGGAGATTTACAGATCTCATAGTTTTGAATGAAGTGTGTGAGAGATTTGATTTTGTTTGAGTAACTTGTTAACGTTCTCATTTGTCCACAGGATTGTTTATTTAACATTTGTTAATACAAAATTACATTCTATTAAATGCTGCTTCTACTTTACAGTGATTTTAAAATTATAGTTCATCACTTAAAAATGAAATTTGTGTTGGTTTCTCGCATAGTTTCCTCGCAGAAATCTATTATATGGGAGTCCTTAGTCATAGAAATAATAGTGTTGGAGGGACATTAGTGTAGAAGTTGACACAGTTTCACTTTATTTTGATGGTCCCTTTAACATAGGGTGACCAACAGTCCTGTTTTCCCAGGACATGTCCTGTTTTCATGGTTGTTTTTATAAAATGCTGAAAATTTCAAAGATCAGATCTACAGCAAAATATAGATGGGCAAACGAGGAGGATGAGGAAGAAAAACAGGATAAAGAGGAAGAAAACTAAAGATATAAATATATTTTGTTAGTTCGTTTTTGTAAGTTTGTGAGAGCTATTTTTGTTCAATTTGGTGGTATTTCTTTTAGTTGCTTAGTATTTATATATTTATTTTTCTAATACAGAAGAGACATTATTTCTATCATTATTTCATTCATTATTTTTGAAACCTGTCATAATAAAACATGTTGCATAACCTCTGAGAAGCCTATCTGAATTTGTGTCTTGTAATATAACCATTTTCTATCCATAGCTTACTTTAAATTTATTGAAATTAATTAGTCTTCTTGGAGTAAACTTTGAGTATCATTTGAGTATCTGTTTGCCGGGCCGAGTGTCCTGGTTTTTGGTAATCAATATATTCTGTTAACTAAGTAATGTTGCACCTACATGTCTACTAACTTTAATAAGAGTTTTAGTAGTTCGTAGGGTTAGAATAAGTTGACATGTACTTGCAAGTTACATATAGTCAGTAGATTGTCTGTTGGAGGAGCATCACAATAAAGAGTTAGCAGATTTGAAGCAGACAGTCTGAAAAAAACTCTAACGGCAGTCCGTTGACATGTAGTTGCAAAGTTACTAATAGTCAACAATGTTTAAAAGAGAGAGACCAAAATAAAGTGATACCGTTAACGATTTAAAAAAAACTATTCCTTTTTAGCAACTGTGAATCATTTTTATTTTAATTAGAAAATAACCAGTTAAAAGGATGAATTAATTCATAAATTGGACCTCACTGCCATGCAAATTTTGTTTATTACATTTATTACAATAAAATGTAAAAATCATATGGAGAAATGTATTTTTATTTATTTTTTAGTGAATTAATGTTAAAAAGAAATTGACCTTTTAATTCCGTTGACTTTCAGAACAAATATTATGCTGTTTTACTTATAAATATAGTGGTAATCTGTTGTGTCTCTGGGCAGTGAACAGTCTCAGTCTTTGCAGAGGTGAAAAGAGCAATGCTGGGGGGGAAATACAGGGTTTGGAAACTAGACCTGTGACGTGCCTGATTTCATTTCACTGCTGTTTCATGCTACATCGCCCATTAGTGTTTTGATTGGCCTTGTCTTTGCATAATGTAAATTCAAAACAAGGCGGTTTTGGAGAAGGATATTTGTTTAAATGGCACATCCAAAGTCCACACGCCCATGTATACAGACGCGGACACTCAAAGACTTCATGTCGTACCTGTGTAAGCGATAGTTTTTCCATGCTCCCAAATAACCATGCACTGTAGCGACACACTCATACATCTTAATTTCTTAAACTTGTCTGTGTTTGTACTAAAATGATCCATGAGGATTTGGGTTTTTTTTTTTTTTTTAAGAAATTCGATGAGGCAACTAACTGCTGGGAAAAAGAAGGGATGGCGGAAAAACACCCCTTACTGACATCTCTCATATAGTTGGCTTGCCTTCCTCTCCCTCTTTCTTGGTCTCTCCACACTCACAGGATATACAAAGTGTCTGTCAGCGGGGTAGCCATTGAGCAGGGAGGCCTGACAAACCTTCCACTTAGCCTAGCGCTGAGAGTGCACAAAGGCCCAGGGTCAGGGGTCACCGACAGGGTTAGGGTGGCCATCATCTTTCTCATGCCTCTCTTTTTTTTTTCCTCCTCCACTCTGCTGCAGGTCTTCTGGGCTCATTGTCTGAACGGCCTGTTTCACTCAGTCATTCTCTTCTGGTTCCCCCTCAAGGCCTTCCAACATGGTAAGCACACACACACACACACACTACTTTTAGTTTTGTTTTTTTGTTTTTAGGTCAGTGGGTGTCATAGTGAAAGACTGGCCTACTCTCGCTTCAGCTTAATTGCTTCTCATTGGCCACCATGAATATCTCAGATCATTCGCTCCTATATACACACACACACACACTTTCTCCATATCCACATACTCCGTCAGCAATAGTTAATGGCAGTGGTTTTAAAAAAATATTCTGATAACTTTATTAATATACTGTAATGAATGGGAATGAGGGATGGGTCTGTTAAAGGGATACTCCAATTTTTTTTGTGGGAAATAGGCTCATTTTACCACTCCCCCAGAGTTAAACTGTTGGGTTTTACCGTTTTCTAATGTATTCAGCCGATATTTTGATATTTAGAAGAATATCAGTAACCAGACAGTTTCTGGTCTCATTGACTTCCATAGTATATTTTGCTCCTACTATGAAAGTCAATAAGACCAGAAACTGTCTGGTTACAGATATTCTTCGAAATATCAGAAAATCGGCTCAATGGATTTGAAAACGGTAAAACTCAACTGTTACTCTGAGGGAGCCTATTTCCAAAATAAGTGAGGCTTCAATAAAGGATGCTTGTTAAACTTGAGAACTAAATCAGTCTGGATTGTGAACAAATCATTCATAAGTTTTGTGAAATTGATCCGCTTATTTAATTTAAAATTTCAACTCAACAGAATGACTCAAAAATCACTATTCCTCTTGCTAATGTGCAAAAGAGAGCAAGGACAGATATTGTGATTTTTCAGTCATTGACTTGTATTTTTGGTGTTTAAATTTACCCAAATATATCATACACTTTTAAAGACTTGGATTGTAGCTTTCAAGTCATATGGACTACATATATGGTGTTTTTTTTTTTTTTTTTTATGTCATTTCAAAGCTTGACAGTAAATAATGAGACCATTCTCTCTCTTTTTTTTGTATAGTTTAATAAATTGCTCTATGGTCTTTACATGTCTTCGTAAGTGTAAGCATGCATAAATGAGTGTCAAGTATGTGAACCGAGTGTGTGTGTCAGCACAAATATCTGGCTGACTGCAGGACCACACAGTCAGAATCAGACCTGCTCTTTAAACAAAGCACAGGAGACTCTCTCTGACTGACAGTCTGTCAGCACCACACACACATACACACACCTTCCTGATCCACATGTGGTGTCCGTTGTGTTTCGTTGTGCCAGAGTGCTGATGGTTTTGGATCATCCGGAGCGGAATCAAAGAACTTTCAATCAAAGTTGACTAATGCTCCTGCACTAAACCACACTGGCATGTGTGCACTTTTGCGTACGAGTTTCCCAGATTTTAGGCAACCTTTACTATTTAATCGGAAATGTTTGCTGAAGCAGTTAGCACGAGCCAAAAACTATCATCCTGAAAACTCGAGAAAACCAAGCTTATCTATACGGTCAATTAATCCTCAATGGTTTGGGGAAATCCTCTCGAAAACCTCTGTATACGGCTGTCATCAGCTCTTTTAACACCCGCCATTACCTTTTATTCACATGACCATTGGAGCACAGGTGTGTCATGTGAGAAGGATGCTTTGTTACAAGCTTGTTGGTACAGATTAAACTTACATAAAAGCTTTTTTGGTCTTTTGCCACTCAGTATGGGAAATGGAGAGAAAGAGTGAATTCAACTAGACCATTGATCTGACCCTCGATGTGCATAAAAGCTTTGAAGAGAATTCAAATAAAAAAATTGTAACCAATGTTAAAGAAAAAACACGCCATCAACAGAATTTGTAGCATAATGTTTTTGCTTTAATTCTTTTTGGGTGGTTTCTTTCAATGTAAACAGTCTTTGTCCTGGTATTCTTGTCTTTAAACATGTGCGTTAGAGCCCTCTTGAGCTCAACATCTTGATGGAGTATTATCTAGCACCGTCCCTCTGACCTGTGTATGTACGTATGTGTGTTAGCATGTGATCCTTCACTCTAAAAGCTTTCTTGTTGATTCTCCTCACAGATACCGTCTTTGGAAACGGAAAGACACCAGACTATCTCCTCTTAGGCAACATGGTTTATACAGTAAGTGCATTTTGGCCCTCAGATCCTCACAAAGCACTGTCTGTGTCCTGCCCGTCGCCCGACACTTTGTCCCGGTTGTCCTGCTGTGAAATGTTCCTTCTGTGCTGAGTCTGGCTGCACTGATGATTTTCACTCTCTTTTTGCCAACTATTTATGCTCACTGTTTGGAAGTTCCTGTCAACCGACTGTCTCTCATTAGGTCTTGGGTCTTTATAATCTAATCTGTTTCTGTGTGTATGCAAACTCAGATAAGAACATGTCTCTCTCTCACACAGTTTGTTGTGATCACGGTGTGTCTGAAGGCTGGGCTGGAGACGTCGTCCTGGACCATGGTGAGCGTTTGGATGACTCTTTCCATGCCTCTCTCTCTTTTGTGTCCCATTTCACTGTGTCCTCCCATTTCCTTTCACTTCATTGTCCATCCATCAGTAGAAACACGGTCCTCCACCCCTTCTCACTCCTCTCAGCCACCCTTTTCTTCTGCAGCTGATGTCATGGAAAAGTTCAGAGAATTCAAGGATGATGTCATGTTGCATCGCTAATGAAAACATTTTATTCAGATATTCAGTTATAGTGCAGTGCTGAAATTGTATTACTATTAGATATTGTATTACTATTATTACAGTTCTTGCGAGCCAAAAACTCAGCATAAAATGTAATCAAAAGCAATGATGTCATCGTAATGCAGTATTTGCATGTTGAATTTGAACTTTTTTAACCAAATGTACTCGCCTTTACAATCTGGCCTTGTGCATGTGAAAAATGTGCACGATTCAGATGCGGAAAGGTCTTTTTCACTTTATTTTGCGAGTGTAATTTTCTCAAAATCACATGTTTGTGTGGTTTTGGAACATTCACATGTGGTACCAATGTTTCACATGTGCAAATTTCAAGCCTCAAATGCTTACTGATCATGTGATTAAACAAAAACACATGGGTGTAACATGCTCCCATATGTGCACACATGTGATTTAGCATGTGTGTGTTAAAGGTTTTTGTTATGTATGTTACTCGTTTCAAATTATAATGCATCACTCAAATGAGGTTTTGTTCTGTCTTGAGTATCAGGCATTAATATCAGCAGAGTGATGTCTCTCCTCAACTCGAGTGTTTTCTCTAATCTTTTCTGACTTCTAGTTCAGCCACATTGCCATCTGGGGTAGCATTGGATTGTGGGTAGTCTTCTTTGGCATCTACTCCTCTCTCTGGCCTCTGATTCCTCTTGCCCCGGATATGTCAGGAGAGGTAAGTCCTTACAGTTACAGTACAAGTGACAACAAAAACTCTACAAACCTACTCTTAAAAATTCATCTAAGAAAGAATGCTGAAAAAACTTGCAAAGGTTTCCACAAAAATATTAATTATCACTTCTCTGTTTTCAAAATTGATAAAAAATAAATGCTTCCTGAGAACCAATCAGGACTGTGTGACGCTGTTGACTGGAGTAATGATGCTGAAAATTCATCTTTGCCATCACAGGAATAAATTATGTATTATATATATATATATATATATATATATATATATATATATTAATACTGTAATAATATTTTACAATTTTACTGTTTTTACTGTGGTTTTGCTCAAATAAATGCACCATTAAAAAAAAACTTCAAACTTTTGAACAGAAGTGAATGTTTTTTAATATCCCCTTTTTTTGTGCGCACTCTCGTCACTCAATAATAAATACATAAAATCAAGCTAGCTTAAAATCAAGTATCTTTACTTGAAGTATATCACAGCCTTTAGTAGGTTTTAGCAAATTATTGGGATGCATTTACAGTAACAACTAAAAAAAGTACTGCAAGTTAAGAAGCAGACACACATTTTAATCTCAATAATTTAAATCTAACAAATAAATCTGTATTGATGCTTTGTGTGTTGCTTTTAAGGATTATATTAAATTGATTATAATTTGACTAAGTAATTTGAATGTAGTTATTTGATTATTTTTATGAACAACTTTTTTCTTTGCACTTTCGTTACGTATTTATTTATTATGTATATATATTTATTATTATTAGTTTGTTTTATTCTAAATACAGCTGAGCTAAAAAAAAAATAAATAAAAAAAAAACACACACACACACAGCCCATCCTCACCCCTGGGGTTCTTGGATGTGTCAGGTGATTTAAAACACGCACAGACCACCCTCTCTCTGGCCTGGGGCTCTACACTATCTGTGCTATAATCTGAGCATTAAGAGTTTGTGTGTGTTCATTAGGGGGAGCAGGACTCAGGAAACTCTACACCTCCGTCAGGCCTCGGGGCACCACAGGTCTCGGCTCTTTTCTCACCTCATAATCTCCTAATGGGGTCTAATAAGCCCTATTTGTGTCACCTGTGAGGAAGAGCAGTATGAAAACATCAACATCAGCTTGTGTGAGAAAAGAGTCCTGGATTCCAGACTGAACACTTATGTGTTTTTGTATGGGTTTTGTTGATTTTTGTTATTTATTTACAATCTGGACATCAATATGAGAGCACTCTGTTCGCACACGTTGTTGCTGTTTTCTACATACTCCCAAAAGAAAAAAAAAAATTATCCCAGCATCTGGCTTTGTGAAACAGTAGCCTCTTCCTCTCACGTGTGTCCTGCACACCCGTCCTGAATGGCCAGTCAAGTGGGCTCTTTTATCAGCTCTTTCACTCTACATGTAGGGTAGTAGAGTAGATCAGACCCCAGAGGCTCAGGGTAACTCAATGCCGAGGGGAACCATAGCAACAGCACTAAAGCAGAGCATGGGGGACACCTGAGAGAGGGCGCACCTGAACAGACCTGAACCCTGGGCCACCTCACAGCCATCTCTGACTGTGGCCACTACTCGCTGAAGAGAGAGACTAAGAAATCGAAAAATCAATAAATGACATGTCACACTGTTAAACCTATTTAGCTGAATTGCCACACTCACACATCATTATTTGGACATTGTTTTGAAGTGCCATGGAGCCATAAAATTACCATAGTATATGTATCAATTATTATGGTATAGTATCGTTCAGAAATTTGGGGCCAATAGGATTTTTTTAAATGTTTTTGAAAGAATTTTCACCAAGGCTGCATTTATTTGACCAGCAATGCAAAAGACATTTAATATTGTGGAATGCATTTTTACAGTTTAACATACCCGTTTTCTATTTGAATTGTATTTTTATCCATACAGTAATTTATTCCTGTGATGACAAAGCTGATTTTTCAGTATCATTATCCCAGTCTTCAGTGTCACAAGATCCTTCCAAAATCAATATAAAAATAAAAAAATAGTTATGCTGTTAAATATTTTTTTGTTGAAACTGATAAAAAAGTGCTGCCCAGAGACCGAGAGAAACCATGAAAGTGTGGGACGTGTTTTTTGCACCGTTCATGACATCATTGACAGCATCTCATGTGTCCAGGCTGCACTTTATTGTCAGTTTAGTAGAATCGAGTTGCTGTACATCCTCAAATAATGAATGTTAACAATATACTCTGCCGCAGCAGTTCAGATCTTATCACACCATGTCCCACTCAAGTCAACTTAAGATACTGTGCTCGACATCAAGAGCCTACCGATTAACCAACTATCATCTCCCCTGCCATTACAAAGCTCTTCTCTTTTCACACACCTGTTAAAAACACACACACATTCAGCCAGCCATGTCATGAATGCATTTCTGAATAGATGCACATAACATTCGGCATCCAAAGGCATGCAGGATTTAGATAACACTCTAAAGAAAGTCGCAGCGGATAAAACAAGCCCTACAACGATGCATAAAATAATCTATAGGTGGCAGAGACGTGATGTAACCGTTAGATGTAGCTGCATTGAAGGGGTTCTGTGGTGCATTCCTCTCCATTCTTCCATTGAATGCAGCAGACAGGTCTGTTTTATTCAAGTGCACCTGGTATCTGTGTGAGACAGGCCATTCATCTTGTTCCACTCTCTTTGATGTACGAGATTTCACCTTTAGAGCCTCTCTCTCCCTATCAAAAAACTACTGCTGCTCTTGTTACACTGCTTACTGGAAACAGTGTGTATGTGTGTGTGAGCCCGTCTTCTCTTTTTGAAACTTCATGTTCATGTCATTATCATTATATTTACTAGGGCCCAAAAGAAACACATTTATACATTATATAATTATTTTTAGTCATTTCCTCCCTAAATTAAATTATTTTTCATTACAAAATTATATTATATTTTTGAATTTCAGAATGACTTTTTTTTTTGGTTTGCCTCTGTTGCTTTAATAACAGTGGCACTCAAGATGCATCCACAAGTTTGCATAAGACTTTTTTTTTTTCCCAGCATGATTTGATATGATCCAAATAGCATCTTATGATACAATGGAAGTAAGAATATCTAAAATGAGTTCACATGATCTGATCTGATGCCACAGATTTGCTTATTTAATTATAGAGACCTAGAAATAGTATATAAAATGTTCTTTATCCTTTTATGTCATAAATTGATTTTACATTTTTTTCCATAGGAGTCCTAGAAGTTGCTGTTTATTTCCAGGTATAAATTAGATCCTGGTTTAAATTAAATTGGGTCCTGGTTAACCCTATGTTGTGGGGAATACCAAATGTCCAGTAGTTTTTGACCTTGTGGGGAAATTGTTTGCTCCGAATGAGGAAAACAACTTATAAATCATACAGAATGATGTCTTTAAAAAATTTTTAAAGAGTTTTCTGTGATAGGTAGGTTTAGGGCCAGGGGATAGAATATACTAGCCTAGAAATCTAGACGCACCCTAGCGGCAGCAAAAATTATTTCGCAGCCAGTGTGGTCTAGCAACTCTCCATAGACGTTTTAGCTGGAAAAACCAAACTCTGGTCAGGCCAATCACATCGTGTCTAGAGTTGGCGGGCGGGCTTAACATAATGACGTCAGAGTTGCGACGGTTCACTGCTACTTGAAAACAAAAAATGTCTGCTGCTGGCGAACAGCTGTCTTTCGATTCGGCTTTTGAATTTGAACTTAAGCTTTTCTTTGAAACCAGAACAAAGAATAGCACTTGAGTCATTTTTTTTAAAGATGTGTGCTGAGTTTTGCCGACTAGATACGTTAAAAGTTTAATACATCAACTTGCTCCGCTGGTGGGAAAACACATGGGACTCAGCCGTCACCTTCTTCGTTGCTCTGATTGGTTGTAGCGCTATCCAATTGCGTGCTGAGAGAATTTGAAAGACAACCGTTTATCCCGCCCATCGGATTGAGCCCTGTCAATGATGAGTTCCCAGACCTAACATATTGATGTAGATCTGGTATGCCAGGCTAAGAATATAGTTTGTACAGTAAAAAAAAAAAATCATTGTCAATGGAAAATCCCTGTAAAACCCAACGTGTGTGTGTGTGTGTGTGTTTGTGTGTGTGTGTGTGTGTGTGTGTGTGTGTGTTGTGAATAAATGGTTTTCCCCAACCGAGTGACTAATTTTCTACACACTTGTTTATTTAAGTTCCTTGTATTTTCTGATTTTTTTTCCTAAATTTCCCTCAGTCCATGGTGATTGTTCCATGCTGAGAGTGGAACATGGGGGTGATAGGATATTAGATTGTTTTCCATACTGGACTCTCAAAGACCTTCTGATGTAAATACTTCCATCTCTTATGCTTTGAGATGACAGCAGCCAAGAATTGGTGTATTTGCAGGCCCTATTGGAATTAGATATCTCTTTCTTGCTTTTCTTCTCGCTCTTTCTCTCTCTCTCTCTCTCTCTCTCTCTCTCTCTCTCTCTCTCTCTCTCTCTCTCTCTCTCTCTCTCTTTCAAATACCACAAACATTTAGATGGGAATCCAGGCGTGTATTTCACCATCTGGTCCATCGGGACTTTGCTCTACACATTCAAAACCACAAACCGTCCAGAGGAACATTGATAAAACATTTGCAATTCGGTTGTTTATATACACAAGTTGACAATAGACGTTTTGACTGACTTGGCTTATATTAAAAGCATTTTTGAATTAATTGCAAGTGGAATATTTATTTTTTTTGGGAGAAAAGGCCAAAACATTCTGTATTCTTCTTGCACATGACTTTGTGTGTGTGAACGTGGATAAAGCCGGCTTGGCGCAGGCGTTAGTATTAAGTCCCTAAAGCCAAAGGGCCAGGCTGAGGGTGAATGACCATGTCTGAATTGTTCTCATCTCATATTTACCATCACAATGGATGGTATTAACATTCTTCGGCCAACATTATCACTGGCCGGCATGAGCAGCCAAACTCTGCTGTTTCACTGCACCACTGATTAGTGCACCCAGGCATTGTTAATCCATCCCGTCAATCACCAGAGGAAGTCACCACGTGGGTCTGAATGATAAACAGCCAGATTCAGTTCCCCTGTTTTAAGCGCTAATAGAATCTGTCAACGTTTGCTTTCAGGTTTTGAAAGACCTGATTGAAGATTTTAAATGGTCTGTTAGTGTGTACTTTTGACAAAGCAATTTAATGAAGATTTGTGTACATGTCAACTTATTTACAGTGTGTGCTTATAATGAGTTTGTTTTTGTCTGATTCCCATTTAGCATCAGTTCTTGTCCAAGTTCCAGTTACAATATGGCCAAATCCTACAGGGTAACATTATCGTCTAATCCCATTCAGTGGTACCTTTGATGGCTGTAGTCAAATCCCTTCAAATTGCACAAATGCCAGCTTTGGAGAACTAATTCAGTGCTTTGATTGCTTTTGGCAAAGGATGGGAACTTTTGTGTGTGAGTGTGCATATCTTTGCACAATTGAGCATAATTTTTTAACTGTTTAATAGTTTTGAAGCATTGGATTTGTTGCTGGTCCTAGATGGTCTACCAGCTTGGACCAGCTAAAAACAAAGTCCTTCCAATTTAAACTGCTTTTTTTAACATGGCTTGCTAATGGCCTCATAGAAACTACATGTAACACAGTTACCAGCTTAAACTGGGGTTTTCCAACAGCGAAGTTGCATGATGTGGGCATGTTTGTTTGAGAATTTGTCCGGCCGACACAGAGGGAGTCGATGTCCTGTCAAAATAGTCGACGCGGACACCCTTGACTGCCAGTCGAGACTAGGCCACTGCGGTTTATTATTCTGTCCTAAAAATACACCTACGGCCTGCAGTGCACGATCCCAAAACCAAGCTGGATTTATTGTATTTGTTCCAGAATTTATTCTACTTGTTCCATAGAAATTGTTGAAGAAAACCAATATACTGCATGAAAATATTGACTTTATCATTTTAAATTGTAAAATTAGTGGTATAATGAATGTATTTGTTGATTTTTAATAGTATTTATAACACACAACTTAACAGGAAGTTTGACCTTTTACTTATATAGTTAATGTCTTTGAGCCCCTCAGATCGTGTCTGTTTGTTCAACGCATTGGCCTCGAATGAAAATGATTAAACTGCTATTATCAAAGAGAAAATTACATGTTATACCTCTGGGACTGTTGGATTTCAGCACGACATGAATATCTTTTCACCCGTGCACAATTTTCTCTAATTCCTCTTGGCAACACCGAACACTTGTTTCATTCAGGGTCAAAGATGACATTAATAGGGTAGAGGAAGCCATTTTGATTTCCAGTCATTTGAGATTTCCTGCCTCCCTGATGTTTTGTTTGACATCAAAGTCTATTTTCCTGTAATAGTGAGTAGATTAGCTAATTTGGGAACACCTGAAACTTTGGTTTAGATTGCTGCAGGCAGGTGTGCCTCTCGGCTTTGTGCTAGGTCCTTTACTGGTTTAGATTACAGGAAGATGATTTGTCTTGGAGCGCCGAGTTTAAACAAGTGGCACAACCACGTATGTTGAGTAGCATTGCAAGGGGGCGGATCGGTGCTCTTTGACATTTAATGACAGGTATTTTCAACACAGCTGGGCCAAAGCAAACAGGATAAGCGCAAACGACTGCATCTCACACCCCAGTAGCCTACGCCAGAATATCCCTGTCTTGTGAATCAGATTCAGTGGAACCACAGAGAACCCTTTCTTCTCTCTCTCTCTCTCTCTCTCTCTCTCTCTCTCTCTCTCTCTCTCTCTCTCTCTCTCTCTCTCTCTCTGTCTCTCTCCCCAGTTTCCTTGCCTGCTCACTGGCTTTCACACTGTTCAGTTTGGATGTTTGTGTTAAGATGTTTTATAATTATCGGATAGATTGATGTCTTAGAAGATTTTAATATCATTACCTCACTGTTTTTCTCGGTATCACCCAGTCAAAGACAGATGAATCTCTTCGCTGCATGTTTATTTAATTCATGGGTATATTTTGGCAGATGAGTGTTTTGAGACTGCCTTGCTTTGGCTCTCGTTTAGGATTCATTTGTTTTGGTTGTGGAAATTTTTGAGATAACAAGTTTATTCTGTTCCAATTTGGAATTTTTGGGAAATCTATCCTGCTCCAGATATGAACTGATTCAAGTAATGAAGACTTATGTGTCTGAGTTTTGCACTTAGTACCATGCAGTGCTTTCTAAGACTTATGATGGTAACATCCGGTAATCTTGACCGTGATAACAGATAGTGCTGTTTATGCATACCTGAGTTCATCTATTGTTTTTTTTTTTTTTTAATATGACACTAATAATGGCCTGAAAAACATTTTTTCCTAACCACTTATTCTCAGCCCGGGTTAAAATAGTTTAGCAGAAACATTAAGCACTTTGAACTATTTGCGTTGGTATCTATGCAGTGATTAAGTATTTCTTTAGTTTTACTTTCATATGCATTTCATATTGTCACACACATTTAAGTAAGATGTCATTTTCACCCCCTTATTTATACTAAAATGCTTACTTATATTTAGGATATGTGCTAACCGCTTGAATTTGAAAGAAAGCTTATATAACATAGGGATATATATGAAATTATATAATGCTACACATATGCTTTGAAAGATTCTTTGAACTGTTTTGAATTACTTTAACTTTACTTTTGTAAAATTATGAATTTCTTTACTTTCACTTTTGATCACTTTTAATAAGTTCTTGCTGAATAAATGTATTAATTTATTATTTTTTATTTTTTTTAAACTGTACTGACCCCAAACTGTTTATTTGTTTTTATATCGCTTTACGTTGTCATTCTTGACAAAAATTCTTGTCAGTTGTTTCTTTTTGTGTCTGTGTGTTTCTGTCAGTCACACACAGCCAAGTATGATGAGCCCTTTTTAAAAATATGGTGACATCTTACTCCACTGCCTCCCATGTATCATATGAAGCAAAGGCATTCTGACAGGTCAGGTCATCATTTGGGAGCAGGGCTTTAGAAAGGTGATCTGGGTAGTACCATTAGCAGTTGAGATCAGTACTTTAGATGACTGCCACTCTCATCTGGCTCCCATTCCTCCTTTCTCATCTGTCACACATACACTTTTAAAGTTACATCAGAATACATCTAGTTTTGGTCAGATTGTTGGTTGAAAGCTGAGCTCTTTGTAGTACTGATGTTCTGAGGGTCCAGCTAAACGGTTTTAGGTTTAGAAATCAGTCTCAGATTCTGTCTGGTGCTCTTTCTCATGTGTCTGTCTGTGTGCTCTTTCCAGGCGGACATGATGTTCAGTTCAGGAGTATTCTGGATGGGTCTGATCTTTATTCCCATCACCTCTCTGGTGTTTGATGTGGCCTACAAAGTGTGAGTTGAGTTTCTTCAATGCCAGCCATGCAACCCTTAACTTCCTCCTATATGGTCACCAGAGGTTGACCCTATATTTTTCTCATGTATAAAATGTTAAAAGCATTGATGTGTTATTTAAAATGCTTACTATTTGTGCATAAAAAACAGACAAAAATTATGAGTGCAATTACTAAAATTAAAAATGGTAAACAAGAAGAAATTGTTGCCTCCAAATGGATTAAAAAAATAATAATTTTGCTTCATAGAGCCAAAAAAATACATGGTGCAAAATGTGTAAGGTGCACTTGAATTAAAAGCTAGCCAAGCACAAGCAGATGTTCTACAAAATAAATATATATTTTGCTTTTAGGTCAAATGGGGATGTTTGGTGATAGTCTGATACCCCTTTGCTCATACCACTAAACATTACTACAAAATGCTTACTATCGTTTCAATGGATAAAAACATTTTTTGTGTGTGTTCAATTTTCCTCAGTATGAAAAGGTTGTGCTTTAAGACCCTGGTTGATGAGGTGCAGGAGTTGGAGGCGCTTTCCAAAGATCCAGGAGCTGTGGTGCATGGGAAGAGGTGAGGGCCATTCCTCGTGAATTCCTAATAAAACCGAACAAGCAAAAATTGCGGTTTAGCAGGGATCACCTCCAAGTGTAAACGATCCTACTGGCTGCTCTCCCGGCTCATTCTGTCTCCTCTCACTGGAGACACATCTGTCCAGCAGGAAGTTTGTCTTTAATTCAATCGCTCTTCTGTTGGAAGAGAAATTAGACTTATGCGCATAATAATGTCTGTGTCTGTGTTTCTCTTTTGTTTCCTTCCCTGTAGTTTGACCGAGAGAGCCCAGCTCCTGAAGAACGTCTTTAAGAAGAGCACTGTCAGTCTGTACCGGTCCGACTCCATGCAGCAGAATCTACTCCGTACGTCAGCGACACTCATGTGCTCCGCCACGCACAGCCACATGGACACAGACACGCCAACATGTTCTCCACAATGCAAACATCACAAACAGACTCATGCAGAATCACTGATGCACACACACCCCTCCATTCCCATCTGCAGCATCAAAATGCAGGTTCACTCTCACACGCAAGGGTTTATGGACGTGCAACTGCAGGCACTTACTGAAGGACAAACCTGAACCAAAGCCCCTAAAAATTTAGGATGGTTGTTCTTGACAGCTGCAGATACCAAGTAATGTAGCCATAATATCACTCGAAAGGAACAGCTGCAAACAAAGCTGGAGCTAGACAGTGAGATGGCACCACCTCAGGCTGTTTTTGGGCACAGGAACGCGAATCGCATGCTTTTATCAGTTCATAAAATGGGCCTTCCGCGTTAAATCTGGAGAATTTTGCTGGGGATATTGCAGTCCAAAACTGACTGATTATTAAAGCTGATTCATGAGGTCATGCATGTACAGTCACAGAGTTCACACATACACACACTGTCTTATTACATTACTAACATTTTCTCTCTGGATATGCTGTTGTACTACACTTTCCATGTGCTTCCTTTCAGTGGTTTTCAACTGGTCAGGCAAATCCTAAAATGCAGCTAAGAATAAACAATCATGCATATTTAGGATAGAAAAATCAGGCAAAAATATATACGTAAAAAAATATATATATATAAATAAATATTTTTATTATTATTATTTATATATATATATATATATATATATATATATATATATATTCTAAATTGTTTACTTTTTGTATCAGACAGTTATTACTGTGGATGATGTGCAAAGTGAAGTCTGCCTCCTGAAGCTTAACCAGTTGAAACCCCTTGCCTTTTCATTTCTTTATGGTTTTACATTCATGTTTCTTTTCTGTTTGTTGCCTCTCTTTATTTGCTCTATTTTTTTGTGTTTGCTTTTAGGTGAGGATGGGGGACGTTCTTTGATAGTCTGACGTTATATGCATTCTTCCCTTTAGCTCATACCGCTAAACATTATTACAGTTGCCTTAACAAAAACAATACATATTAACACCATAATTAAACCTGCATTGTCCATCACGTCTTTCCCATTCTCCACCTGTGCATGTGCTGCTGTGTTTTGATTGACAGGCAGAGTCATGTTTAATCATTTCAATTTGCCACTATCATTCCCTCAATGCATTGCCCTCCTCGGCCTCTTGCATGTGCCCCCTCAGGCCAGCAGGTAGAGGTCGAGTCGATTGAGACATAAGGTGAGTCATAGAACAAAGAGCCAATCCCAGTGTGCAGTGCTCTAGAGACAATAGCGCTAGTTATGAGTGACAAAATTAAAATGACTAGAATTTGAATAGATAGTGTATTCTACTTGGAGTTTTTTTTTTTTTTTTTTTTTTGCTTCAAAGACTTCATTGACCGCATTTGATGAAATAAGCCACATATCTTCTTCGAAAAAGTAGTTGATTCTTTTAGGTAGAATCAATAATCAGACATTACAACACTCACAGTGTCTTATTTCCTGCCAACTTCCATTTGGAGTCTGCCAAGATAATTACTATTGACTACCCCAATCATCCCAGCCAGCCCACCCACAGTGCCATAGCACTTCCCAAGGTCCCCTCTGAGACCGATTTGAATTTTTTTGTTTATTTCTGGAAGCAAGCAGTGAGGACGTCTTGCATACTGATGTCTTTTTGTTGCGTCTCCCTGCAGACAACAGACCTCATTTAATTTGGACCAATACAACTACTTTCAGCCATTTTGGTCCCATTAGTTTATGTAGGTCATTGTAAGGCCTTATTAGACCCCCCTATTAGACTCCCAACAACAGGACACTCTGTGAATAATCCACACAGCCCTTGAATTCTTTTTTTATGAGTTTACAGACAATGTTCCTTCTATGTTCTTGGTTTCCCTTTGTTTTGATGGTTCCTTTAACACATTCTGTTGACTATAAGTAATGTTGCGCCTAAATGTCTACTAAGTTTAATTAGTGTTAATTGAGTAATAGAGTAGACTGTTAGAGTCCAAAATTCTCGTCCGGTATTTTTTGCACATTGGAAAAAAAAATACAACCTCACGGTTTGTCAATCACGTTTACACAATGCCTCCGAATTTTTCATCCGCCATTAACAAAATTCGGATCAGGTTCGGTTTTCTGGATTTTTCGCATCCATAGCAAGCATTTTGAGGTGTTTTGAGAATTCAGAGCCACCGAATAATTTTTAATATAATTGCATAGTACATAAAATAAATAAACATTTTAGGGCTGTCAAACGATTAATCGCGATTAATCACATCCAAAATAAAAGTTTGTGTTTACATAATGTGGGTGCACTGTGTATAATTATTTTATATGTATAAATACACACATGCTTGTATATATTTAAGAAATATGTTCATGTATACTGTATATAGATTTATATTTATATATAATTTATTTTATATATAAATAATATTTTTTTCTTAGATATACATGCATGTGTGTGTATTTTTATATATAAAATAATTATACACAGTGCACCCACATATATTATGTAAACACAAACGGATGCGATGAATCATTTGACAGCCCTAAAATATTTGTATAATTGATAATAATATTATTTAGATATATAGAGACCTTATATTGTTATTTATTTAAGGAGATATAAATGAAACGCTTAAAATACTTTTTGTGCTGTTCTGCACGCATTTACCTTATTTTCTTCGTCAAAATATGACCGCGAGTTGTCATATTTATTTAGTTGTGATGTTAAGAAATATTGTCTTTTTCTTTTTTAGAGCACACCTAGGTATTGGGGTTATGATTTAAGAGAAGGCTTGTGCTAAAGAAACACAAAATTAGATTTTTTTTTCTCATGCTTTAATGTTTTTATTATGATTTAATTTGTATCACTTGTCCCCTAAGATTTCCAGCAGAATGTTTAGTCGAGTGTATTTATCTGATGCATGTTTTCTGGGTCCTGTTTACAGATGGCTACGCATTCTCACAGGATGAGAACGGAGTGCTCTCCCAGTCTGAGGTCATCAGAGCCTATGACACCACCAAGCAGCGGACCAATGAGTGGTGAGCTCCGGCTCGCTGGACCCCGCCCCTTCTCAGCGGTCACTCGACTTTTTAAAGGCTGACAGAAAGCGGAAGCCTGTCAGTTTAACTTTGGCCAGCCTAGGGCACCCTGGGCAACAACGGATAGGACAAATGAAGCGGTATGAGAAAGAGAAAATCAAGTTCTGTTGTGCTGTAGTTGTATGTTCGACAGCACACACTAGCACTGTGCTAGCATATTTTTGCCCAGCCTGCGGTCAGTATGGTTTCTGATCTGTAAAACAGAGGAGAAGAGCATCAAAAATTGACTCTCCTCTCTCCTATGAGTGTTACAGCCAAAAATGTGTTGGTGGGGGTGGTGATAACTTTTGTGGTAATGGTCTTTGACTGTGACTTCCTAATCATTAATGGCACATAAACACTCCCTTTTGGTTTTTTAATGTTTCGGTATTTTATTTTCATCAACAACAACAAAAAAAGACCTATCCCAGATCACTGGAAACTTTCAAAGAACATTATGAATGCAGTCCCTCTTTTAAAAACAATATGTATTTAGAAATAATAATTAAGGGTTAACCGGTTGTTTTTACACTCCTCAAATGCTTTCTGCACTAATGAAAACTGTTTTTTATTATTTATTTATTTTTAGATTCATCTTAACTCTCATGTACCAAGGCCTTACATTTGTTGTTGCCTTCAGCCAATTATTGGGAATATATTTAGTTTTTGATTTGTTTAGATTTTGGCTTTATCGTGCCTGATTCTTCAGACCTTTTTAGCTTGCACGTTTTAGCGTTAGTTTTTACTTTAGTTTAGCAGCGTTTCAATGGCTTTCTTGAACACGTTTCTGCATTCCACGTCTTACACGGCTGCAATGATCACAAAGGTGCCTAACAGGAACTCTCTTTTTTCCCCCAGTGAGATAATATTTTCCGAGTCTCTATCTAGGCAGCGTTGTGCACGTTAGACCAAAATACTGATGTATCAGGCTGCTACGCGAGCGTAATGAACCTCGGCCCCGCTTATGCGTCCAGCTCCTCGAGTGAATCTCTTTTAGACCATCAGACGTTCACCATAATGTTTATTTGACTTAGAACACAGTGATAATCCCTCAAGTATAAGTGCCATTCGCATAGAGGAGGAACGGAGGATTTCGCCAGACCCACACAGTATCGATCCAACTTTGTCTGTATAGTTATTTTGTGAATTTGTATTTTTATATTGGACTGAGTGTGACTTTTTTGGACTGATCTGCTTTGTAATGAAAACGTCGTCCCTCTTTTTTTTGTGGTTCTCCTTCAGAAACTGGTCGTGGTTCATGAGCTTACGTCGCCTGTGACTTCAACTGTCTTGTTCGTGCGTTGGTTTTCTTCTCCCTGTGGGAGAGCACGTTTTGTATAGTGCGTCTGCGCAACGTGTGTCGTCTGCATGTGCATGTGTGCTGCGTGACTGCGTGAGAGTTTGTGGTCCCGTCGGTATGCATGTCCGTTTAACTGTATTACAATAGTTCTTGAGAGATTTGAATGAGGATGTGTGTGTGTGTGTGTGTGATGTCCTCTTTGTCCGGTTGTATGATGCTGCTTGTTTCGTCCGTCTGCACGACTCCAGGTATACTAACGGTGAGCTGTATGCCATTGCATGGCCCTGTACATCAGCAGGCGTGTGTGTGTGTGCGTGTCTGTATGTATCGGTTTGTATGAAGCTCTGCTAAAGCTTGACCAGAGATGTTGCACAATGCACTCTTTTATCTTTTATGTGATGAATATTCTCTTTATGTAGTTCATATCAGTTGCAGTATTATTTATCTGGATGGATGTACTGTACGTGTTCTTAATTTAGTTTCAGATCTCAGTGTAACTCTTCTTCTTCAAGCCGAAACGTCTTTTATTTAACTCGACAAGAAAACATTAATGGCTCTGTGCATTTCGTTCCTTAAGCTGTGCTTTTTTCTGTGGGTCATCATCCGACTCGAACACTGGAAATATGATGTGACGTTGGTTAAAGGCTTGGACTGTTGCTTTCCGAATTTCCCGTCTGTCAAAGTGACTGATTGCATGAGTGGAAAAGTTGTTCTTGGTTTAGCCTAAATGTTAATCGTACGCTGAATCTCTCTAGTGTTGGTCACTTTAAAGAATGAAAATGCACTTTGATATGGTTTTGAAGTCTCTATTGGGTGTTTTCCTTTTTTGTTTTCTTTTGGATCTTTTTCTTTTGTCTTTTTGTTAAATGATTGTTTAGCATGTTGGAACTGCAAACTTTTTAGTGTTTTGTCTTTTAACTGCCATGAAGGACTACTGAAATAAACTTTACAACTGAAGAGCTCTTCTCTCATGATTTATTTTTTTTTTCTGTTAATTATATCCTGAAGAATCCTCAAGGCTATCCAAGATATATTAGCACTGGATCAGTATTGTAGGAGGCATCAGGAGGATTTGTCAGTACAGATCGCATGGCTCTCCGTTGGGGATTCATTGAACACAAAGTCATGATTTGGCAATAATCTGTTTTGTTTTCCGCACCATAAACTTCCAAGAGCTTATATCCTGTCTAGACCGATGCATTTCTAACTTTAGCAAACATTTCCCTACAAATACAATCATAAATCTCTGCTTCTGGCCGCTATAGTGTTTGTGCCTTAAAAAGCGAGTAACCCGTTTAATACGGTGCATTGGTTTTCATGTCCTCTTTTAAAACACCTTTGAGATGTTTCACCAATCTGCACAGCATTTGTTAATACGTTCTTCTTCAAAACGCGTGCACACTGCTGTGCCCGTCCTCTTGAATGGGCAGTTAGGGCGTTAAAATTGACCTTGATGTCTTGTTTACAGCTAGCAAAATCTGTTTACTGTTTAATCATGAGAAAATTCTGGCTCAGCGCTTCCCATGAACACCCAGTGTATTCAACAAATGTTTGTATGTTCAGAAAATATATTGTGCAAAATATGTTTTACTACTGTTCACAGGTTTAGGGTCAGAAAGATTGTAGCCCTCAAACCGTATTCACTTTACAGCCCTTAATCCTGTAATTGTGAGCCTAACTTTTATTTATTATAAAAAAAAAAATTATATGTTAAATATAATTAAATTATATGTTTTTTTTATTTTGGGGGTATTTTTTCATTTATTTACTTCAAAAAGTACCACATTTTCTATGTAAATTAATTACTAGTTTTATTTTATTTATTTTTTTAACTACATTAAAATATCATCAATAAGTTCTTAGAGCTAAAACCTAAAGAGGAAGTGACTTTGCTGACTTTTTGGCTCATTTTAGAATGCTCTAAATTGCAGTTTTTACCATTCATTTCTATGGGTGCCCATTTTTGACCCAAATACAAGATTAAGGAGGGTTTTTTTCACCCACTTAACATTGTAGAATTGAGTCAAAAAAAAATTATGTTCTGGAGGCAAACTTAGGAAAAGTAGCCAAGTCTTGTACCGCTCAGATAGACGGAAGTATTTTTTTTTAAATAAATCAAAACTATTTTGCCCTCATTTGTCCAGAATACGGTTTTAGGGTTAAATAAGTGTCTGATTTCTGATTATTATATTTATTATAAGTGTCTGATTATTTGGTGAATATAAAGTTTAAAAGAACGGCATTTATTTTATTTTTTGTAATATTATAAATGTCTTCATAAATTTAAAGCATCCTTGCTGAATAAAAGTATTCATTTTTATTTATTTTTTTATCTTACTGACCCCAAACGTTTATTATGTATATTAAAAATCAAGCATTTTCGGTGTCTCATGCAATGCACGGAATTTAGCTTTCAGTGAGGACAGAAAAATGACACTGAATCTGGTCATCTTGTGTGGCATTAAACAGGATGCGATATCAATCTAAACAGGACAAGGCGGAAATTCGTCAAATAAATTACATTTAGACATTTTACATGTTCTCTCGGTTAGTGACATTAATAGAGTTGTTATCTATTACATATTTTAATAACAGGCGTATATTTGTTTTGGCCACGGTTTATGTAAATGAATCCACTGCTAGGTCCCTAGAAGGAATTAGTCCATGGATTAAAACAATTTTTCCCGTCTTTGGTAATAGTTTTCTGGAATGTCACATATTCTAAATCATCCTGTTCTAAAATGGAACGTCTTATGTCAGTGATGTCATACAGTTTCTTGAATGTGTCATTCAAATCTAATGCATTACTGTTGTTGGGGAAACCAACTAAACACAGGCGAAAGATAAAACGGTTTAATTTAGCTCAAAAACACTGTTGGTTAGAGACCGTAATACTTAGTTGAAGGCCGTCTCGTCACATGATGCGTTTCCAGCTGGACTGTACATTTAGATACACCTGATCATTTACAAAAAAAAAACATCTGGTATCAAAAATAACAACATACAAACCGTTTAAATCTGAGCCAATAGTGGCTTTCAGCTTTCTACAAATTATACAAAGAATGAATGCTCTCCAAACATTAAAAACAGAAGTTTCCCCAAAGGTAGCTGTGCATTCATCTGACGTTAACATGTGTTTCTAGTGTGACTGATAGTCTATGTATTAATAGCGAGAGTAACACATGATGAATGCCTGTTTTAAACATTATGAACTATCTTTGTCTCAGTCTGGCAATTAAACCTTTAATCTAATACCATTTCTATAAAACCCTCATTCATACATGGCACTATTTGTGTGCACGACCCCTAAAATGGGACTGAGATTGTCATTGTCTTATCTGGCGTTCTTCCTAAGTGTGTAATTATATAAAATGACCTCAAATACAAAGGCTGAGTGTCAACTGTCAACCAGCTGGAGTTTTCAAAAATAAGACGCCTTTTATCATAGAAGCGGATTGGAAGTGCATACAAGATATGATCAATTGTAGATATAGGTGCTTTGAAGTAGGCGTCCATGTTCTGGTGTGTTGTGTCCAGCACTTGAGTGTCTGTCAGACTGATCGTCCACTATCTCAGCAGCTTAAGCGCTCCACACGGCTCTCGAATTCCAGCTGCGGTCTCGCAAGTGCCAGTCAAGCTATTAGTGCCTGTTTCCTTGTGCGGGAGCCCCTGTAATACGAGTCTACAACAGGGCATTGTGAATGACCGGCTCTTTGGTGTCCGTCTCCTTTTCTTTTGCGGTCAGCTCTGGCTGAAGTCAGCAAATCCCTTGTTCCCAGAGAACGGTTCCTGCGGGAGAGGAAAGAAGTATTGTTGTGGCAGGAGGAACCCGGAGCTTTGCAGGGTCTGGTGGTGCATCTGTAACTGGCTGTGACCGTGTGAGTTACTGGCCTGCTGGGAGGTGTAAGGTGGTGGAGGCAATAAGGGCTGCGTCGGGGTCACGGACACAGGAGTGGACGCTGCGGAGGACGAGACCATCAGGAGCTGCTGTTGCGAACACTGCCCCAGCGTGTCGGCCCGGCCCAGGGAGAAGCGACGGACCGAGCTCCCTCCTCCCGCTGAGCTGGAGCTGGTGGTGGCCGTGCTGGACTGTCGGGACGGCGTGCGCAGGCTGGGAGGAGCCGTGGTGAAGATCATGGGGATGGTTTCGCCCTGACTGCGCAGTGAGAAGCGGATCGGCTGCTGGGTGGGTTGCTTGGGTCGCAGGCAGGTGCAGCAGTACACGGCCACCAGAGAGCCCACCACTACAAACGCCACGAAGATTGAGCCCACCATCAGAAAGGGCACGTAGATGGGCTCTGGAAGAGAGAAACGGCACGGGACACTTAAAGGAGTTGTTCGCTTTTCAAAAAACTTTTGTTGATCATTTACTCACCCCCATGTCATCCAAGATGTCCATGTCTTTCTTCGGTCGAAAAGAAATAAAGATTTTTTGATGAAAACATTCCAGGATTTTCCATATAATGGACTTCATTGGGAACCAAACGGTTCAAGGTCCAAATCAAAGGGCTTTAAACGACACCAGACGATGAAAAAGGGTCTTATCTAGGACCCTTCGAGTCATGACTCGAAAAAAGATTTGATGAACGAGTTTGAACAGGAGAGTCACGAACGCTCATCTCAGGACAGAGCAAGGCGAGCATTTGTGCTTATAAAACGTAAACTTTTTTATTTATTTTTGAAATGGCCGATCGTTTCGCTAAATAAGACACTTATTCATCGTCTAGTGTCGTTTAAAGCCCTTTGAAGCTCCACTGAAACTCATTTGGACCTTGAAGTGTTTGGTTCCCACCGAAGTCCATTGTATGGAGAAAATCCTGGAATGTTTTCATCAAAAACCTTCATTTCTTTTCGACTGAATGGATATCTTGGATGAAGTAAATTATCAGCAATTTTTTTTTTTTTTAAAGAGAACTACTCCTTTAATATTCAGTCAAATTAACAACTTTTATTATACATATATATACAAATTAACAATCGGATTTATTATACAAAATCGATTAACACCGCAATGCTGTCACTGTTTTGAATCGACTGAATTGAATCAACGTTATACTAATACAAGTATACGACCCCATAGAAATCAATTTGACTTTACTTTGAATTTAGTATTGTCATCTAGTCTTATAAATTATGGTTTCACATTTTTAAATTCCTTGTTGCTTAATATTTCATCTATTGCTTGTTATTAAATGGAAGGTTTATTTAATAGCGAGCTGAATAATGTCAATGAAACATTTTCTTTAAAGGGAATCTTTTTACAGCTTAATATATTTTCTATTTATTCACATTAATTATCTTTTCAATATATAAATTGGCAGAAACCTCATTTTAAATATTCAAAGCACATGTTCCCGCTGTTTGCTTGAGATAATGGCATTAAAACTCACCAAATGAGTTTGTTTACCCAGTTAAAGTCAGTGTAAACTGAATGTTTAATCATATTAAGACAGCTGGACTGTAAAATTAGGAATGGTGATCATTAGGTCAATACAGTTGACCGGTCTAAAAGATCTAAGTCATTAATGAAGCCTTTATCAAAATATAATGATTTGATGAAACAATATTTACTTTGTTCATGAATGTGATTAGATGTGTAATGTATACATTTCTTCTTAAAACACTGCAAACATTTCAGGTTTAATTGGCTTCCTGCAGTGCTTGCACTTTTCAACCACTTTGAATTGAACTGATGAGTAAGAAATCAAAAAAAAATTGGAAACTTCTAAAACTGAGTAAAAACTACAAATTATTGTGACAGAATACAATGATGAGAACATTTTCTCCATGCTGTGGCTGTATAGAGAGAGTGCATGTGTGTCAGGTTAACCTCTGCTCTGCTCAAATAAGTCTGTCAGACATTATAGCAAGTGCTGGCATATGAGATCCCTTTATGGCTGCTGGTATTTTATCTGAGTAAAACATTGTGTAATCTCACTCTTCAATCTTAAAACCCAAAATATCACTGTTATGAAATTATGTAATGTAATAATTGTGCAGGCAACAAGTAAACTATTTTAAGTAGGCTAATTCAACCAGATGTCAGTACTGATTGATTTAATATGCCCATTTATCATAAAAAAAAAAGTTTTTTGTTGTTTTTTTTTACAAATTTGTTTTTAAAAAGTTAATAGTTAGAGGAACTACTTTCAGTACTCTTGCAGGAATAAAATTTTTCTACTGAGAACTTAATAGTAGACTTATGTTTGTTCAGTTTAGTTGTCTGAATCATATACACAATGACGAATCTTTTTATTAAATCTGTGGTTAATTTAACAGCTTTTGATTTATAAGTTTATCTGGGCCCTACGTGCAGCATATTGCGTGTCGTTCTCCACTTCTCTGTCGTTCGTGCAGGTTCCCTGATCGAGACGCGCATCCGGGGCCGCGCAGCAGTAGCGCAGCGAGCAGCTCCCGCAGCACACCGTTGCGTCCGCCGTATCAAAGTCCTCCGGACACTGAAAACCCTCATGGTAATTCCCAATGCTGTCTAGCCAGCCGTGACAGTACTCTCCCCGGGCATCAGATATCCGCAGATTCCATGTCAAGTACCCCAAGACTAGGCAGTTCAGCAAGCGCACCATACCGGCAAGATGCGCTTTAATTATGCCGGTTCCTCTCAAACGGAGCGCGCCCGATAAACTGGCGTTCTGGGGTTAAACGAGCTTTAAACGAACTAGCAATGATTTGGGAAAATACTCCATTAGCTCATAAGATTTAAATCAGTCACTGGGATTAAATCCAAGGATTGTTGTCCAAATCCAATATTGGGAATCATCCAGCTCCAATCAGATTGTTTTAAAATAGGCAAGCGTTATCACTTCCAGAAATTCCATGATTCTGTCCGCATTTTATCCGCTCCCGCTGTTTACTGACATTTTAGTCTTGCAGACTTCTCATCAAACAGGCGTAACGTTGCTTTTAATATCCACCTATGGATTTAAAAACAATTAACTGTCACCTAGACGAGCTGTTATTTATCAAGGACTGGTAAAACACTTTGCTGTCTTGCAGTTCTTCCTCGAGAAGTTGTGACTGCTCAGAAACGCGCGCGCTTGCTCTGAAGCGACTTTTCAAATGTGCTGCTCTGCTCTCGTAAGTTTGTTTCAGACTCGCACACGCTCTGTTTCTGTGACGCGCGCGCAGTTGGCTGGCCGGACGCGCGCATGGTTTCTGCGTCCTGTTGCCCGGGGAGCGCAAGAGTGACAGAAGTGTCTCATCTGGACCTGATTCATGTGTAGTCTCTGTCCAATATCTTTAATCTTTATAAGAAAGGTCTGTTTCTTTCATTTTGTTTGCCCAGGTTTTTTTTTTCATTACCAAGATGTTTTTAGCTTAGTCTTTGGAGTTAAAAATCAAATATTTCATATTTGGTAGGCTAATATGTATATTTTTGGTTTTCATTTATTTAGATGTTTGAATTCACAGAATTATGGGTTATTCGCTCAGTCGTTTGGAAAGCGGTGATCGTGAGCGGAAACGTTATGTTTTGCTGTTAAATTTGTCATGTTGTCGCCCTCTTCTGGCAATTTTGTATTTTCTTATAGTTTTTTTTATTTTTTATTTATATATGTATAGGCCTATTCCTCTCTATGGGCTTAAATTGTCATAATCATTTTTATACATAGGCTTGCATATAAAACAAAATTAATGAATGTAGTGAACAATGAATTGCCAATCAGAAATGTGTTTGGCAAGTTCAGTGACTTTTATTACAGTCTGTCAATAGATGCTGAGAATGGAAAAGTAAAATGAGAAAAAAAAAACGAATGAATGAAAATGAATTACTAGTGTTAATTATTCAATCAATTCCCCTTTTCGCCTATTCGTTTCTGCATTGTTCAGCAGAGACCCCCAATATGTCCATAGAAGACTTGGAAATGTTTGGTGCCAAAAAGGTATAGCCTATCTTATGTTTTTGACATATTTTAAAATGTTGCAGAACATGTTCATTGTGGTAATATTAATGTCAGACGTTTTTAACTTCATACTCATTCAGTGTCCCTGTGGTTGCAATGTTTGTGGTTTAAGGTTAATAACAGGTGATTGAAGTGTGGTCAAAATTTTGTTTTGTCTCACATGTTAAGCCACTTACGCCCCTTTAGCTTCAAGCCCTTTATATACACATATGTATAGCCTATGATACACAATTACAAATGTAGTTCACCCAAAATTAATTATCTATTTTGAAGAATGGTGATTTTTTTTTTTTTTTTTTTTTTTTTTTTGCATGGATATGGAAGTCTGGGCCCATCAAATGTTTGTTGGTTACCCCATTCTTCAAAATATCATCTTTTTTGTTCAGCGAAAGAAAGAAATTCAAACTTGAGGGTGAGTAATGACAGATTAAAAAAATTCTGGGTGAACTAGGCTATCCCTTTAAAGACCAGAGTAATAATTGATTCCATTCTCACACTCGCTTGATGTTCATGTTGCCAAATATCATAGGCAACATCACGTCATCTCTAAGAGTAATTAATATCGAGTATGTTTTAGATTATTTATGGCCAGTTTAGCTTGGCCAATATTATACCGCTGCAAACGAAAATAGTTCTTCCAACAAAGTATCAAGCTTTAGGTCCCGCCAAGTAACGCATGAAAAGTGGAACGGACTACCAGCGTTTTCCCCTTCTGCTCAAAGCGCTCTATACTCACTTGGCTCCAGTCCAGCTCCACTTCGGCTTTTTCATTTCCCGCTCCCTGCACACTAGTAAGAGAAAACAGCCGCAAAGATAAAGTCTGTTCTTCATTTGCTTCTACCCAGCATTGGAGAAATGATACAGTAGCCCTGCTTCTGAATCTCGGGCAATTACAGTTAAAAAATATATTTGTATTTATTTCATAACACAACATAGGACATGTAGGGCCTACTTTAAATTAAATTACATTAAATTTAAATACACATTTGTTTGTTTTTATCAATCTATTTAGGCCTACCCATTATTTTATTACACCTTGTAAATGTGAAGTTTAAAAATTAAGTTTAGTCTATTGCTTATTGCATTTTTTTTTTTTTTTTTTTTTTTTTGTATTTCCAATATATAAGTCCTAATGTTCAGTTTCAGTAAAGTTCAACCTAAAACAACAACAAACACCTAAGAATACCCAAAATAGACAACATGGCTATGCGAAACAACATGGAGGGGATCTTGAACACCTCTAAATATCATCTTGCACCTGTCTCTTCTGACGCTCCACTGATGGGAGCGCGAGCCTGACACGCACCGAGTGGCAAGGCGCGCACGCGGGTGCCGCCGGTATTCCCCTGTTGGTAGAATAAAGCCAGCGCGTGCTGTTACCGCCAGGGGATTGGAGCAATGACTTGTCAGTAAAGTCACCCACCCTCTGAGTATCTCAGACAGAGTTAGAAGTGTTTGAGACACAGAGCAAGGCGGCGAGACACTGGGATAACCGATATAACCAGACCGGGACAGAACGACACCCAAGTCCCAGGGAGATGGAGGAGGAGATGCTACCAGCAGACGAAGGTCTCTCTGCGCCCAAAATCTGCAGGCAGCAGCAACACAGAAGCCCGTACAGCTCCCTCAAGACCTTTCAGAGCAAGCGCGCGGCGGGCAAGGCGAGATATGACAGACCCACAATGGTGGACATCCCGCAACTCGCAGAGCATCCTCATCACCTCAGTCATCATCATCAGCAGTATTCACAGCGGGCGCCGCTTCCTCAAGCTTGCCTCTCCATCAGTAGCAGTCAGCAGCACCGTCTCCCCTGTGAAGTCAGGCCCAGCAGCAGCAGAGTCGCGACATCCAGCGCGGCGGCATCAGCGGTGAGCGCCGCGGCATCATTCGGCTGCCAGAGGAGGGTCGCCGGCCAGGAGTCGGGCAGATACCCGGCGGGTCGCGCCGAGATCAGCCACCAGTCTCCAGACTGCACGTATGGAATAAGCTCAGGTAAGTGAAGTTTGCCTAAGAAACTTTTATCCATGAATTCATCACGAAGCTGCAACTTTGAACAACCGAATGGGAAAAGGGATGCGTGTACATTTTCCTTCAAATAGTAATTATTAACGCATCTCACGCGAGTGCATGGATATTTTGAGACCCACGCCCATATTATGCGACTTATTCGAGCATTGTCGGCATGATTAATTTCACAACATACGAATGAAAACAGTGAATGTCATAATACACCTGCACTAATGTGTTCTTAATATTTCATGGCCTACACGTTGAGATGACATTCTGAGACTTCTGTATATTTACCAAAATCTTGCTTTATATCTTTATATCACTAACACAAGTGGTTGACTCCTGCTTGGGTAATTCCTGATTTTAAAAATAGAGCATGAGTATTAATAAAATAAATACGAGCATAATGAGTATCAATAAAATGTAAACACTGGTCTTATGATGATAGAGATGATCTATATATGAAAGTCTCATCAAGTACTGTTAGATTTCTTTACATGCTGCATTTATATTCTCCCTGCATGCATTTGTGGAGTGTCTTGTTTTTCTCACCAACTTAATTGAGTTACCTAAACTTCAACTTCAGTAATTGTTTTTTTCTTTCGTTTATTTGTTTTTTTTTTGTTGTTACAAGAAGTTGTTTTCATTCATCAGAGCCTCAGGCCTTCCCAAATTATTTTACAGCAGGGTGCCTCAAAGTCTGTGCAAACATTCAGCTGATATTTATCTCCACACAAGTTATTAAATTACATATGGAAAGGTTTAAGATCAACCGCGAACACTGTTTGTCTTTTAACATAGTGTTTAACATGCATTGTGAAATTCACCTTGACATCAATAAAAGGGTTTCAGGCTGTCCACTAAATATTAAATGCACTTGTTGAAGAGACGACACAGTGTTTGCAATCCAGATCAGAGTATAAACAGTACCTTCTAATTTCATACCAAGCCCTTTTGGTTTATTGTTATAGAATATCCACTGCGAAAATAATCCATGGGGGATTTTTTGGCCAATCAGACAGTGCTAATGGTTTCGTCTTTCTAGCTTTGGGGAAATGAGTCGTAGACACCCAAGGACACAGCTCTGAGATCAGTGCAATAATCCAAATTGCATTTAAAAGCTCCTCCAAAGGGATTGTGATTAAAACAAATGTGGCTCATAAATTTGGCTCTGCGGCACATGTTGTGTTTAATGAAATTTCATGAGCCTCACTCTGCATGGCATAACAGAGGAAGAAAGAGAGGGAGTGAGAGAAGGGGGGAAAAGGGGAATGAGGGAGCGGGAAAGATAGAGGAGAATGATATCAAAACCATCTTGCTGGGGGTAAACAGAGAAGCTGCGCATGTTAATAAATGGCCACATCTGCTTAAGCCTGATAGACACATCCAGGCGACGGCAGAGGCTGGAGCCCGTCAGTCACACGGCTGCCACTGCGACTGCATGAGCTGATAATTGTCTGCCCTGTGTCTTTGTGTGAGGGGGGCAAATTCATAATCATCCTCTTAAGATTCTGCATCTGGGCGCGGCCAGAAGGCTGTGGGGAGACAGAGTAATTGAATGCGGATGGTTGGTCAGCATTTTCCTTTTATTAATCTCTCTGCTTCTTCTCATCATATTTAGAGGATTTGGAAGAAATTAACAGTGTTTATATGAACAGTGACACCATATAAATTAGGTGGGTGGGTGTGTGCAGATTCACAGCGTCCTTATCTTTATCTTTATCTCCTGAATCTGTAGGCATGCAGAACCTAGTTGCAGATTTTAAATCCAAATGATGGAAAGTGTAAATGAAGGACAAGAAGCACATAAAAAAGACTAATAGATCATGGAACATAAAGACACTGTGCAAGCATGCTGTGGTGATGTTAGGCTAAATTGAAATATGAAATGGTTTAGTAAATTAATAGATTATTAGTTAACTCTAAAATAGATTGTTATAACTATTTGATGTGGAAAAAAAAACAGAATATTACAAAAAACATTTGAGGAACTAGCAGTAGCCCTCAATTGGGTCATGGGGTCTATATGACCCCAATCGAATTTTACTTAATAAAACAAAAAGCTTCCCTTCATCTCAGTGGAATAAGATTTTGTGACTTTTCATACATTATCTATCTATACGCACACAAAAAACTGGGCTTGATTTGGTTGTTGTGAAGGTATGTAAAAAAAAAAAAAAAAAACGTTTACACTTCTGGTCTTCGGGCTCAATATGACCCCACATTGAAATGAATGGGAAATGTGAAAAACTAAATATATTTTCTTCATGTGTCCAAAAAAAATCAACAAATAAAAATACGGCATAAATCTGAAATTTTTTACACTGAAATGAAGGCCTAGTACTAGAGCATAAATGCAATGTATCATAAAAAAAATAATATTTCACATGCATGCTAATGGTGTAGTTGAGGAATTGTGTGGTATATGGATACAAAAGTACTTTATATCTCCAAAAACACAGCATTAATGAATAGATGAGAAGTAAACAAACAAAAAAAAAGATATATTATTTGTATGATTAAAAATGTATATTTTTTGTGCAATTACTCAGTCATTTGTTGGGGTCATATAGAACCCAAAGCCCAGAAGTGTAAACAGGAAACGAAGACCATTTGAAGGTTAAAAGGATATTTTATTTCTTCCTAAGAAAGAATATTAGGAGAATATATGAACATTTTGCCTAAAAAAAAAAACCTGTGGTCAGCATTGTATAAAAGTTATGCTCTTCTTTTATTCTTTATGCATGTTTTGAATCTATGGTTAAACTATTTCTTTGAATATAGAAAATGAAAATAAATCCGATGCTTATTTATGTGTAATTTCGATCTCTCCTCAGAAAACCGGCTCATATTGGATGCGTTTGCCCAGCAGTGCAGTCGCGTGCTCGGCCTCCTCAACAGCAACGGACGGCTCCTTGAGCCCCAGCCTTCCCTGGCCCATCCATCCTCTTCCATCTCCACTCTCATAAAACAGGAGGACAGCTGCCCATCTCCCGCTTCTAAGCCCAGGTCGGAGGACTCATCTCTGGAGAACGCAGGTGAGGAGACCCAACGGGGCAACCACTGGAACCAGCAGCAGACTTCCGCTTTCCTCCGGATTTTCACAGAGTCGCTTCAGAACTACCTTCTATGCGGACCCCAGTCATCGGACAGTGAACGGGGTCGTGCAGTAGACGCTGAGCCGGTAGCATCGGGGTCCCCCAGGCAGAACATGGGTGGCTGGACTTCACCAGCACCGTCAGAGTCCTACGGACATCCTTCGTCCACACTGCCCGAGGAAGACGAGGAGGAGGAAAGTTGTTGTCCACGCTGTATGGAGCTGGAACAGGAAGTTCTTAGTCTACAGCAGGACAATGAGGAACTGAGACACAAACTGGACAACATACCAGGTATTAAGTGTTATTTGATGATTTAGTTTTACTTCAATCCTGATCTTAGACACAGAATCCACTACAAGATTTGATAGAATATTTTTGTAAGAATATTCACTATATTATTATTACTGTCCTTAGCTACTTTTAAAATTGCGTAATGTAACACGCTAAATATTTATTGCATTTGCTGGAGACAGTAGATCGTGGTTATATCAGTAGATTACATACATTTGTAATAAGTATAGTTTATAAATCTGTTTTAAGGTCTTTTTTTTTCCCAAAAAAAAGTTTTATTTAAAAAGTTTAACGTTTGAAAGCAAAGAAATCAGGACAGTCATAAATAATGTTCTGTAAAATACAACTATTATTATTATTAAATATTTTCCTTTAAATATAATTTTACATTACAATAGTATTATTGCAACTATATTTTCTTAAATATTATTTTTTTATGATTTAAATAATAACAATAATAAATAATAATTTTTAAAATAAATGTAATAATTATTATTTTAGTCATATTAAATGGAGGAACGCATGTTTTCCTCTTTTTTGTCCTTAGCTGTTTACATACCTGGCTTTAATGGAATAATGGAAAAAAATTCAGTTTTGGATGCTTGATGCTTTTGTAAAAATACCCTTTTCACAATATATTTGTCACCTGATTCATTTATTTCACTACTGAAAGTGTCCAAAAAGGGTCATCAAGACAATGATGTATGTACTCTCATAATTTCCACTATGAAGGGGGAAACCCCAGCTTTTTCTAAGCCACGGATAGTATCAATGCATTGCATTCATTAATTTCATAGTTGAATTGTTTATTTCATTTGGTACAAAACTAATTAAAGACATTAATTAAAGACTAATTAATTAAAGGAAATTGCACATTGCACCTTTAACAGTTCATTGTATTCATCTTATGTGCAACAGCTCAGCTTGGTTGGTTTAAATGAAACTCAAAGTTCTTCAACCAACATTTTTTTGCTGGTTTTGCCTTCGACAGCTCCTTGCCAGAATGTTTTGGACTTCTTTAAGACTGTTCTTCAGCACTACAACCAATTTGTGCAGCCCCAGTCCGAAGAGCAGCTTACCGAGGTGAGCCTGACAGAAAATTAAAATAGTCAGAGAAACCACAGTGAGACAAATTTATGAAAGACACTGTTACCATGGAACATGAACTGAAACTGTCATTCAAATGAAGGTCTAATCTGGGGTTATGAAAATATCACTTTGACCGACTGTTACATAAAACTATAAGCAACAGAATCTTTTAGCATTCCAGTAAAGTTTCAATTCTTGTTGTTTTTTTTTTTAGCTACAATATTTAGTGCAGTGTCTGTTTAAATGTTAATGCATTAAAGCACATTAAAGATTAAAATCAGCATTAAAGATTTTTTTTCCCTCTGCCATCTATAATCTTATAATCTCTGTCTTCTCTAAATAGGGCAGTAAACAGCTACTGGGGAACTATCCTCTTTTCATCACCAATAAGCAGTGGGACGAGGCTGTCAACTCCTCAAAAAAAGATGGCCGGCGGCTCCTGCGTTACCTTATCCGGTTTGTGTTCACCACAGATGAGCTGAAATACTCATGCGGTCTGGGGAAGAGGAAACGTTCGGTACACACAGGGGATACGGGACCGGAGAGACGGCCTCTTAACCCCGTCAAGGTCACTTGTCTCAGAGGTAGTGAGCGAAAAGAATTTTTAGAGTGTGTTCACACTTCGCAGGTTTGCTTGGATTAAAACGAACTCTGGTGTGATTGCTCTGTTAGCACGATTCTTTTGATTAAGTGTGAACGCCGTCATCCTAACATTGCATGCACCAAACAAGCTGAAACCGTGGCTCTCGTCGGCTTCGGTGGGGTTTGTTTGACTGAAATATGAACGCAACACAGAACAAAAACATCCAAATGAACCAAAAACTGGATGTGATGTGACCCTTAAAGCTCAAGCATATACTAGTTGAAACCATAGTTGAAACCACGTCGTCTCTGAGAAGATCCTTGTTGGTGTATAATGGAAGAATTCCTGCCGCTGTTTTGACACCTTTACTAATTTATAAGATGTTCGTGAGTTCACAGCTGGTAAAAATAGAATCATATGTGTGCACATACAATGAGCACATTTAGCCCAGATCACCATTGTATTGGATGTTCATTAACAAAATATATATTATGAAAAAAGGTTTTTTTTTTTGCTTTGCTTGTATCTTTAGGTTCGGTGTTTAAAATAACAGTATGAATGCTAAGTGAACCAGGACTTAAAGGAGTAGTTCACTTTTCAAAGGGCTTTAAACGATTCCAGACGATAAATAAGGGTCTTATCAAGCGAAACGATCACTCATTTAATAAATAAATAACAAAGTTTAAGTTTTATAAGCTCAAATGCTCGCCTTGCTCTGTTCTGCGATGCACGTTCATGACTCCTGTTCGAACTCGTTCATCAAAATGAACGAATCTTTTTCCGAGTCAATTCGTTCGTTTCGTTTGTTGAATGAACCAATTGACTCTGAAAAAAATTGACTCGGAAAAAGATGAACGAGTTTGAACAGAAGAGTCACGAACGTGCATCGCAGCACAGGGCAAGGTGAGCGGTTGAGCTTATGAAACTTAAACTTTGTTATTTATTTATTAAATGAGCGATCGTTTCGCTTGAAAAGACCCTTATTCATCGTCTGGAATCGTTTAAAGCCCTTTGAACAGTTTGCAGTTTACACTGAAAGTGTCTTTTGGACCTTGAACCGTTTGGTGCCCAGTAAAGTCCATTATAAGGAGAAAAATCATGGAATGTTTTCATCAAAAACCTTCATTTCTTTTCGACTGAAGAAAGAAAGACATGGACATCTTAGATGACATGGGGGTGAGTAAATTATCAGAAAAAGTTTTTTTTAAAAGTGAACTACTCCTTTAATGTATCATTTTCTTTTTTTGGTTCGGACCAAAAAGAACCAAGAGAACCGAACTACAAGTGTGAACACACCCTTTTTTGATTTTAGTATTTGGGTGGCATTTATTTGAATCAGATTATCAATGTGATAATTATTCAAACTTAATTTTAAAATCTCACATGTTCTGTCTATCTCTCTCTCATCTCTGTCCCGCGGTGTTCCCTCTCTCAGAGTTTATCCGGATGCACTGTGCTTCTAATCCTGACTGGTGGATGCCCTCTGAGGAGCAGATAAACAAGGTCTTCAGTGATGCAGTGGGGCACGCGCGGCAGGGCCGTGCTGTGGGCACTTTCCTGGGCAACGTGGGCAGCGGCAGCAGCAGCAGCGGTAGTTTATACATGGAGAGCTATGACGGGCAGCTCTCTCAGGATGATCTCTATCTCAAGGGCACACAGAATGGCCTGGGGGACTAAAGAAGACATACATCCAGTGTTTTCAGCACTCAAGTCGTGGATCAAGATGAGGAGTGAGCCCTACTGTCAGTCCAGATCAGCTAAGACAGAGATTGCAGCACTTACGGATAAATATAATCCTTATTTCTTCCTGTCAATACATTCCAGGGAGTTCACACCTACCCGGTGAATTATGTGGGATTCTTCCATGCTTTGTTGTAGAACTCTGTGTTAAATGGTTAGTAGTCACTAGAAAGCAGAGTTGGTTGGATGCTTCAAAATATCAGGTTTGTTATTTGCTCCTTTTCCAAATTCGTTCCATCGAATGTGATTAAGAACATGATCCACTATAGCAACATGAATGTATCCGTTCTTGTGTCAGATTGGTCAGAAGTTCATAAAGACGGCCTATAAATGAGGTGCTGTTATGATGTTCTGTTATTCTGTCTGATAAGGTTGAATTTAAAGTCGAGCACCCTATTTTATTATCATGTGATGTTGAATAATCTGTGACGTTCATAAAAAAAAAAAACCTCTGATAACGCAAAAATCAGTTTCTTAGTGGCTGCAGGATGAAAATACTCAATTTGTCCGCATCGGTGACTGCAGATACACTAATCTGTCATAGGCAATTATTTGTTGTTTGGCTTCCTTATCTTTCCTCTGACTTTAAAGGTCCAACAAGGAGGCAATGCTGTTTGGAATTTGTGTTGCTGCTAGTTCAAGATCATGTTTAAAGGATCAACCCGACATCATTTATTTATATTCTGTGTGACTGCATAGAAACTACATGAAATGCCTTAAAAAGAGACACCATCTACCACTTGGAACTACAAATACTGCCAATTCAGACTGTTGATAATCTCTTGGTGTTCATGTTTATTAGTGGCCTCTGGCTGTTTGGGTTTTCAAACAAAAGAAAAATGGGTTTGAGAACTGACCATCTTTCTTTAATGCCTTAGACAAAATTTCCGTCTGTGAAAATGTTTATACATCCAGGTCATTGTGTAATGTCTGGTAGAATTTAGTCAAATGTCATTTAACATTTTGAATTCATTCTCCATGGCACTTCATCAGATATCAGATGGTTGGAAATCCCCAGCATTTAAACCTGTTCACACATCAAAACTCGTAAACATTGAGGGAGTTTCTTATCTAAAGATCTGTGGTCTTGTTCATCTGCTACTAATGGCTACTGAATCGCAGTACAAGTTCACATGTTCATGTTTCAGCTTCATGCCAGCGATTCACAAACATTAAACGGCTGATAACGAGATGTGTCGGAGTGGTGTAAAGTCTTCAAAATGTGTTACTACCAAGTTGCTGTTGCCTTTGACTACCAGACATACAAAAGCTTCTGTTGTTGTGAAATGTAGCCTGTTGTGATTGTACAAATCCATGGTGATTGGAAATTGTTAGTCTTCTAGTCTATTCAAAGAATGTGTCAACACTGTGAACCCCACCAAAAGTGATGAGACTGTTTCCCCCCCTACTTATTAATGATATTTTCTTTTGAAACAGATGCATTTATGTAATGTGAACAAAAATGAAAAAAAGAAAATGAAACAAAAAACTGATTCAGACAATGCCATCTGTGTTGTTATTCAATAGTAGTGACTCTATTAATTCCAGAAATTGAACAATAGATGGCAGTAGACAACAATAAAGCCATTGCAACATTTCTTTGTGAAACCAATTCAAAGCCTGTCAAATTCACTTCAGTGTGGATAATTGCAGATGTCTGCTGGATGAGCATGCGCAGAATTGATTAAATCATTCAGAAGATGTAGCGTATTATTCATGATAAAAAAAAGATTGCAAAATTAGGTCCAAAATGAAAAGTGCCTATTAAACCAGCCAGCTAACAAGAGGGAGCAAACCATTTTATACTGGTTTAAACTCTTGTTGTTTTGAACATGTGTTATTCAGCATCCACTGTTTGTAAATTAAGTCCAGTTATCTTTTCAACTATAGTATGTTGTTGTGTAATGCAGGCATTTCCAGGCATTGCGTAATATGTGGCTGAAACAAGATTACGTTCTGCCATTGGGAAAAAATTTAGGATACTTTAGCAGAGATAGCATCAAACCCCACCCCTACACACTGACCCATCATCACTGTCCTGCATAGGGTTATGGACTTGAAATGGTTTACTAACAGAGTGGTTGCATCCGAAATCGCATAGGCCTACTTACATACTATATAGTCGGTGAAAAACAGAATGTGACAAAAGAATGTGAAATTCATTTTTGGTATGTTTTAGCTTACCTCAAGGGCATCAAAGATGTATTTTTGTTTCCACAGTAGTTTCAATTTTGATATTTTTAGGTCAACTGTTCATGTTTGTCACGGAACGAGCGGTTTGTGTGAGAAAAACGAACAATACTGTTCGTTTTCTCACACAAACCGCTTGTTTCGTGTCTTAGGCCATCAGTGTGTACTTACATTTACTAGTCATTAAATCATGTTTAATTTGGGCTTCTCTGTGCATGCTCTTTGATGTGGTACCATAGACCTGTATTATATGACTGACAGACACAAACGGTTTGACCTAAAAATATCAATTGAAACTACTTCGGAAACAAAGACTCCTACATCTTGGATGCCCTTGAGGTAAGGCAAGCTAAAACATAACAAAAATGTATTTCAAAGTGAACTATCCCTTTATATAGAAAACGTTTTAGTAGTCGTGAAGTTAATAATTAAACATACGTACCTACTTGAGAGTATGCGATTTCAGACAGAGCCATTCAGATTCTTACTCGTTCAGTGATATTTTTCATCATTATGCCAGGTAAAGACATTGCAAGTCATTGTATCATTCACCCATTCGATTTACTCAGCAGTCTACCGGAAAATGCCTTTATTAAAATTTGTGTGCATCCAGAAATTTAAGCACTGTTCAACAATGACGTTTTCAGTTCTGAAACTTACAGGATGTTCTTATAATATGATGACCTCGTAGATGTCAAAAGCTCAAGGAAAATTTGATTTCTCAGTTCATCACCCCTTTAATATTCCCAGTTCATTCAATTCATTCATGAAATATGCCTCTATCCTTAAATAATAAAAAAAAATCTTATCAGACCTTGATAAAAATCTCTGTAGAATGCAAGTAACCCAGAGTGCAATCTCAGTCAAGGGTTACTCAGGGGCCGTTTCCCAACAGTGGGTGTTTTCAAACCGATGGGCGTTTTTCAACCACTTAACTCAATTTGCTCTAAACCCCGTAGAGTAAGGGTTTAGAGGTGGGGTTCGAGATTAACCTTCATATTTTTAGCAAATCGAGTAACGTTGTTAAAACGCCCACTGGTTGGAAAACGAAGACACCTGAAACTACTTAAACCTCCGACTCGTTTAGGGAAGGGACGTGTTCATTGTCCAACAAATGAGATGCTCCTTTGCAAGATCCATGAAAGTGAACGAGTTAAGAGAATTAAAAAAAAAAAAGGTTTGTTCAAATAACCGATTCGCTCACCACAAGGATTCACTCAAAACTCTTGCACGAAAGAAACGCCACATTGGAGCTGCTTCAGCGTTTCTCCGTTAGGTTTTCTCACATTCTGGCGTGCTCTCTGATTCCATGTCAAGGTAGAGCTCAAACTAGTGATCTCTGCCAGATTATTCATTATGTTTTAATATGAACCATTCCATAACGGATTTGAGCTGCCTTTCTCTTTAATTCTGCTGAACACTTTATTGCGGAGCCCCCACAAAATGTTGGAGGGCGGGCCGCGCAGCAGCAGCGCAGTGAGTTGTCAAAATCTTGTGGAGGTGACGCCGAGGGTCCACAACGCCCACTAAAGTAAATTGGTGTGGTTTGCCTCGCGAGGGATTATTTATTATCATCAGCGTTGCGATTGTGGTTGTCTTTTTGAATTGAGCTGAATGATAATGCAGCGATTTCGCTTTCTGCAACTTCGGGCGGCGGACAGGCGCAAGGGCGCGAGCAGTGCATAGATATCCAATGCGCAAGTGTCATTCTGTTGGATAAGCCCAAACAACTGCGTCTCCATCTGCACCGGGATGCCTCTAATCAGCCTGGACGACGATGATCAGAGATGGGTCCCGACGCATGTCAACGTGACCGTGCTTCGCGCGAGGGGTCTACGGTCGAAGGGCAAGCAAGGCAGCCGCTATGTTTACACTATCATCCAGGTCGGCAAGGAGAAGTACACCACCGGCCTGGTGGAGAAGGCTGAGGAGCCGCAGTGGAACGAGGAGTGCTCGTTTGAGCTCCAGCCCGGGCTGCTGGAAGCGGGTGGGACGAGCGCGTACCCGCCCGGGAGCAGCAACCTGGTGCTCACCGTGATGCATAGAGTGCTGATCGGGTTGGACGTGTTTCTCGGACAAACTATTGTTCCTCTCGACAGAGTTTTCCAGGAAGGAATGTGTCCTAGAAATGAGTGAGTAGAGCTAATAATAGGATCAATTAATGGGCCTTTTTGGTCGAGGGCCTCTTAAGACTTTTGTCCGTATGGTACAGTGGCATCAGTTACCAATAGTACTGCATGATTACCACATTCACGTGCCAAGGCATTTACACGAGATTCCAATGGTTTGCTCGTCTTAGCTAGTTTGAGTTGGTCTCTCCCAGTGAACATGAGTATCCAAAACCCTATTAAACATTGCAATTTATATATATATATATATATATATATATATATATATATATATATATATATATATGTATACTAAAATATAGGCTACTTAACTGAAAAAAAAGAATTAAAAAATTAAATAAAAATGGTACCAATTTTAAATAGAAGTGGGAAACATAAAAAATGAATTCAAAATATTGATAAAAACAACTATCTCAATGATACTATAATTACACGGATTTTGGGTACATGACCTTTTAGTGTTGTTTTACTGCTTCTCCGTCATTCCCACATGACAGCATGAAAGAGTGATTGTAAAAAAATAAATAAAAAAGAAACAAAGTGTAGCCTTATGTTCTATATTTATAGTTATCCTAGCCTTACAAGTTAATGTAATTGAATGTACTTTTAAAGCATAAGAGCTTTCCTTGTTTTCCAGTTGATATAGTCCTGGGATATTTGACACAGTCATGCCAAAACCGTGAGCCTGTGATTTTTGGATGGAAGAAATTCTGTGCTCCCATTTCCCAGTTGGACAGACGTTCACATTTGCAACATAATAAAACTGCAGGAAGATTCTTTGGCCTGCCACCAAAACTTAACCTAAACTACTGATGTCACATGCAATATTAAACACACGCATGGTGGTCAAAGCCACACAAGCAATCTATGGGAAGTGCAAAACCAACACTGTTTTGAATTCCAGAGTAATGGGATATGTTTTTACAGACACAATAACAGCAACATACTTGGAGGGGCATGCTGCGTCTAGTCCTCACCAGTACTGGCACAGAGTCATGCCTGCACACAGGGTAGTACCAGTGTGTGTCAGAATGGTCACAGAGTCCGACTGAAGCTCAACAAACACACGTTTCACTGCAGTCCAAGACAGACGTAACCTTTCCGGAATCTTGGCCTTTTTTCAATGTTCATTTTATTTGAAGATCTTGTTTAGAAGCTTCCACATCTAATGCAGATGTAGTTGAACTACATATCTAGCAGTGCCATCATTAGGAGTAAATCATTTGTCATGGGAGAGGAGGGAGAGAGGTAGGTGGGGGCCACTTGACTAAAACTCTATAAACAAGTGAGGGAGGAAGTCGCTGAGCCATGCTGAGCAACAATAACAAAGTTATTTTCACATTCGATACATATCCTTTATCCTCACGTCCACCATTCAACTCTCAAATTCACACAATGTGCAACTAACAAATCGATTTAATTAAAAAAAACACCTTCAAGATGTTAGTAAGCACCAAATTGTAATTGAATTCAATTTTATAATATATAAACATATAATATTTTTATCAGTAGCATGTTACTTTTTGTTTTGTTTTTTGCATGGTTTTTTTTTGTTTTTTGTTTTTTTTTAGCCTGTGCAAAACATGCTGCAACAATTTTTGCCTGTTGTCCTTGCAACCATTTACATCTTCGGGAGCCACAGGACAACTTGAAAGTATTTAAATGAGCTAGAGGAGATACAGTAGGAGCTATAATGTAGAATAACGACTATAATCTAAATCAGTTTCTCAACTTTGATTAAACTCATTCTGCCTCAACTTTTTTTTGTTTTTAAAGATCTTCTACCGCAACCACCTTGAACATCACACTGCTAAGGTCAGGTGGCTGGATTTGTCTAGTAACAACATAGCAAATGGATTTGTCATGTCAACGTTCAATATTTATCTTGACGAACTTCCATTTTCTAATTACTGTTTGCACTGCCATGTAGGCCTCAGTATTTCAGGTCACATGGAAATGGAAATGTCCATCTCTACACACACTATTCTGAATCTGAATCATCACATGTCATTGTAGGCGTGAGGCTGTTCTGCACATCTGGATTTAATTGAGCTCGGAGTTGCACCTCTTTCTCCCGCTTTTTCTCTCTCTTCTGCTGTCTCCCGGTTCAAGGCGTTTGTCTTGGCTCTCTGCACGTGTGCGCACATGAGGTGCTCTGTGGTGTAGCGGAAATGGAGGAAATAGTTTCACCACTGGTTCTCTGTGAGACAAAGGGACGGCGCTATCCTAATGCAGCAACATTCGTTCAAGAGCCCCCCGCTTGTGTTTGCACTCCTGTATAGGTCATAGCGGTTAGCTTTAGTGTGGTGCAGGAAATTGTAAGTTAATGTTTTAAAAGATGAGGCCATCAGTGAGCGCATCATTTTAAGTGTAAAAGTTCAGCCCAAAATTGTTGGGGTTTTTTTATCACTGATCAAACATTTGGGGTCCATAAGATTTTAAAAATGTTTTTGAAAGAAGTCTCTTATGCTCACCAAGGCTGCTTTTATTTTATCACAGTGTTGCAGCTTTTACTGTATTTTTTTTTTAAGTATTATTATTTTTATTTTTTTTATCTAATTAGAATTTTAATATAATCTGGATATTTTCTTGACTGCCTTAATGGGATTCTTATTTATGTTTATCACAAAAAAGTAAGAAATAAGAAAAATATAAAAATAAGAAAAATATTAAATAAATATAAAATATAAATAATATATAATAAATATTATAATAAATATAAAAATACGAAAAGTAGGGATGATTGAACCAGAGAACCAAAATTTTCTCTGATATGGTTTTTCATCTAATGAACCATAACTGATAAATTACCAGTATTACAATTCTATAATATTTGTCTAAATAATTGAAAACAGTCATTTTTAATAATACTGTACAAGTTCATTTATTTATCAAAGCATTAAAATGTACAGCATTTGCTTGAGATACTTATTAAAGCAAACTGTATTAAAATAGTGTGTTTAAACATTAAAGTGTGCATTATTAGATAATATAAATTAGCTTTTAGATCATGGTTTTCTTTTTTTCTTCTTTTATGCTTAAGATGGTTCAAGCTACACTCCAAGGCTGGTCGAAAGGAGAAGGAGCGAGGAGAGCTGCAGGTCACCATCCAGTTCACCCGCAACAACATGACCGCTAGTATGTACGACTTGACCGTAAAGGACAAGCCTCGTTCTGCATTTGGGAAACTGAAGGACCGCGTCACAGGAAAAAAGCGAGGAGATATGGAGTCCTCCTCTGCCATTTTACCCGGCCGCTACGCTGCCATATCAGGGTCCGTAGGCCCTCCGTTTGCAGGAGATGGTGGACCCGATGATCCAGGCGAGGAAGAGGTGCTCGATGAACACCGAAACAAGGTAAAAGACTTCTTCTTTAAAGGGAAACTTCGCAAGAATTCAGACACACGGTCCTGTTCATCACTGGCTTCAGACAGTAGCATGGCATCGTCCGCTGGGGATCCATTCATCCCAGTAGAGCTTTCCAGAACACCTGTCTACAGCAGCAGAGTGATGGAGCCCTTCCGTATGGACACTGAAGCAGGGATAAAAGGTCAGTCAGCTAAAAGAATATATAAACAGAATCATTTATGATTGATCATTTAAATAATATGGCCTCCAATACAGTAGTTTATGATAATTTACTCGCCCTCATGTCGTTCCAAACTTATATTATTTTCTATACTCTATGGATCAAAATAGGATATTTTAAAGAATGTTTCAACATCTTTTTGTCATAAAGGTTCAAAACAACATTAGATAGCATTTACTTTAATTGTGTGGATAAAGCTATTTTTTTTCCTTTAAATATCTTCTTTTGTGTTTCACAGATGAAATAAATTTGGAACGACATGGGGGTGAGTAAATTAAGACCGAATTTTCCTTTTGGGGTGAACTATCCCTTTCAAACACTCCTCAAATGTCTGCTGGACGCCTACCGATCTAAATTCTGTGATTTGTGTCTTTTAAAGTGATGACCCACAAGCGTGCACACAGTGATGAAGCCAGTAAGATCACGGGTGTTCCTCATCTAATCCCTGCTGTGGAAAACCTAAAAGGTCAGAGCATGGCGCTCTCCAAATCAACCCTCTGCATCAACGGTAGCCATATCTACTCATCCGAGCCTGCAAGCCCCAAGAGTCCAAGCACCATCCCGGCCAAGCTCTCCCTGCTGGAGAAATGCGCACCCCTTTCCCGCTCTCTCCAGAACCTGACCCGACGTGGCGAGGACTCACAGAAGAGCGACGGGAGACGCTGGTCCATTGAAAAGACCAAGAAGGAGGACGGGGAGATGGATGGAGCTCAGAGTCAGACCCATGGGGCCGCCACTCCAGAGGGGAAGCCAGTGCAGGCCGCTGGACCCGTGGAAGTGGTGGATAAAGGGAAAAAGCTGAGGAAAACTCTGTTTTCTAGCGGGAGGAGTGACTCTCTCCCAGCCAAGCCGGAGCAGAGCCAGATTTCTGCTCCTCTTGAGGGCAGACGCAGAGGATGGTTTGGCTCCGGTGACTCGCAGAACAAGCCAAGGTGAGTGAAAGCACGGCTACTAGGTTTTATGTTACAGTACAAAAGATGTCTGACTTTGCACATGTATCAATATCATCAATAGCCGGCGCCGCTCACCATGATCTGTATTTGACTGTCAGGCGTTCTTCAAAAGGGATACTTTGTTTTTAAGGGAATGGCTTTGAATGTCAGCCTTCATTTTGGTCCTCAATGAATATTCTTAGAAAAAAGAGCCTTTCAAATTTGCTGATACAACAGTTACTGCAGGAGCTTTTTCCATTTCATTCCTTTATATTGCTCTTGGTTTGCAGAACATAGGTCAAGACATTTTTCAAAGAAGGGCTTGTTAATGTGTGTTTTCATCCATAAAAATTGTCAAGTTCCACAAATTTGTTGAAGCATTCTAAATCATCAGCTCTTTTCTTTCTTTTTTTTAACGAAATGTCCTCTTATATTAAATTGATTTTATTTTATTTTACCTTTCAGTAATTTCATCTTTTTGTTTAGCAGCATGTTTTTTTTCCCCAAAACATCCCGTTTTATTTTTATTAGTTAGAGTTAGGGGTGGGTGTTATGGCACATCTTATGTCACAATAGGACTAAATTTATTTCACAAACAATGTCTCAATATATAGTTATTTTTGCTGGAAGAAAGATTGTTACAAAAATATTAAACTAATATACAAAACTTGTATAACTAATGTAAGTCAAATGTTCTCAAGATTGCTGAAGACAAGTAAACAGTCAGTACTAAAATAAGAGCTAAGAAAAACTAACAAATAACTACAGTAGAACAAACCTACACATTAAATAAACAGTATTTTTTTTAGGTTCAGCTTTATTCAGTTTCTGTATTTCTTCTATTAGAAAGTCATCAAATGTGAAATATTACACTACATTAAGTACACATACAGCAGCAAGCGTATTACAAAAGGCTGTTAGTGTTTTAAGACCTATACAAATCTTATTTTCTCTCAATTGTTTATGTTTGCGTAAGACACAACCAATTGTGTTTACCCAAATACATTTTGACAAGCACAATAAACCACGAAAAAGTTCTGAATTCATTACTTATGTTGTGTGACAGATAGCTTTATGTGTGCGCACAGAAAACCGTCTGTCAAAATGCAAATACCGATTTAAATTATTTTGTCGCATCTTATTGTGATTAAATGGTTTAAAATCGATACGATGCAACGTCAAATGAGCGATAGGGCTGATAAGCCAAAATTTCAAGTCAGATTTCTACCGGTTTATCGTGTCTACTGAGTAAATCAGCCACCCCTAATTAAAGATTTTAGGATGAAAGAAAACACCTTTTCCCACCCCTATTGCTCTTTTTCAATTGTTCAAGCTAAACCAACAGTATTTATGTTGGAACACAGTTTGCAAGCTTGTCAAAACATGCCAGACACTTCCGCATCAAAACATGAACAAATTTGAATCCAAAGGCAGTTTTTCTTCTATAAACGGGTGTCTCTGTAATAGAGAAGAACTGTCTCTCGCCCCTCACCCATAGTTAGGTGATATGGCCCATTACACACTATGACTAAGAGGACTACTTGTGCCTTCCCTCCACAGGCTGGGAGTCTCTCCTAAGGTAGAGAGCAGCTCAGACACCCCCTGTCAGATCCCTTTCTCCCCCAGTCAGCCCCCATGCTCTCTTCCCCTCAGTTGCACTACTGGCTTGGTGTCTCCCCCTAGTGGCAATCACACCAACCCATTCACCCACTCTTCCCCAACACCCCCTTCCATCTCTCCCTCCAACCCATTCCTCACGCGACTACAGCAAAACCCTTTTTTTGAGGATCTTATAGCCGAGGAAGCACTGACGTCTCCGACTGCTGGTTACTGTTCTCTAAATTCCAGTCTTTATCATTATCCAGTCGGATCCAGTCCCCTCCGTAATGGATTGTCGAACAAAATGTCTGCAATAAAGCGGGAAAGACCCAGGAGTATGTCCAGGCAGAGGTCTCTTCCGGCCATGATGCTTGAGAACCCAGAAGCAAACTCAAACATTAATCCGAACCACTCTCTGTCTGAGAGGGCTGGGGAATGGGATGATTTTGAAGCATTTGCCTCAAGCCGTCTCAAATCACCAAGTGGAACTCCAACAAGACCTCCATCAGCACTGTTTCTTTCACAGGAACCAAATACAAACCAGATGGTGTTTGTAAATGATAAAGCGATTGGTTTAAGAGTTGGCGAAGTTGATATGGGTATTTCAAAGCCATGGGATCTGCCTCCTCTACCACCACGTAAAACCATGAGAACCCAAGTGATCACAATGGACAGCTGGTTAGAGAGAGCCCAGGAGCTGGCTGTGCAGAAAGAGGCCTGCTTTCTCTCCCAGACTGACTTTGCCTCCCTTCAGCGTGTGAGAGACGGAGACTTGAAGAGGAGCTCTCAGATTGTATGTGCAGATAAAGAGTTGCATCACATTTCTTCAGTAGGGTATAACAAGATGGAAGCAGAGTTGAACAGTGATACCAAACTGAACCAATTCATGTTTGAGGAAGCTACAGGGCAAGATTTCCCTACAAACAACGCTTGTGGCTCTCCAAATGGTTTCGGTGAAGATGCACTTGGAAGCTCTGAATGCGAGAACACGGTACCTGAAACACTTTGTTTTCCGTCTGATTGGGAAACCACAGTGACGGAATCACTTTGCAGTTCACCTCAGACCCAACTCAAACACAATTCAGAATTGTCCTGTGAAGTAAAGGTCTCCAATGAGCAACAACTACAGACTAAAACCAATGGCATTGGTTTGTTGACCCTCTCCCCTAGAGATTCGAACAACAATACAGATATTACTTCTGAGTTTGCTTTCATTGATTCTGAAAGTTCACATTCGGACTTGCAACCACCTTTTGAAATGAATAAAGAAGTTGAAGCATCCAAGGTTTCTTCACATTTGCACTCTGGCTTACCTGAGGATATATCATCCAGAATGGCATCTGAGTTGAAGATGTTTTCACCAAGGAACACTCCTAATGATAGCACAACACATTTGTCTGACTCGCAAAACCATAACCATTGCTCATCACCTTTTGAGAGATCTCGTGAAGGACTGGAAGGACAAAAACCCGACCCCTGTGAACACCAGAACACCGCTTCAAAGTGTAACTGTGACTCTCAAGACGTGGCTGATGTTCTCTTCAGAAACGACATCACTGTGATCACTCAAACATTCTCCAGCACTGCGACAACTCAAATCCAACCAGAGATGGTGGAAGACAGTTGCATCTTACTCACTACGCCTAATGAGCCTAATGTTAATTTAACAGAAGGTAACCTAAACTCTGAAGTCTGCTTCTCAAAGAAAAACGAGGTCACGTTGGATGAACAAATCAGCTTTGAGGACTTGCATGCTAGAGTAGCTCCAAGAAATTCCAGAAGCCCCTATTCAACAGAAGTCAGATCAGCCCGCATCAGACCACACTCAACCACAAGCTCACCCAAAACTGTCTCTTGTGCTGACTCGATCCCAGGCTCTAATAATCCTGCATCAGACCTCATTTTGCATGATCTTTCCTCTTCACCCACCCCATTAGCTGGTACTAATTCCTGTCTCCGCCTTGACCCTTCCCTTCCGGCAAAGCCCCCAAACGAGATGCCCAGCATGAGTTCCACATGCTCCTCCACAGCCCAGTCCCACGTTGATGCACCGCTCTCCCTCTCACCTGAGGAGACACAGCCAGCAAACGTCCTCCTGCCCCATGAGGAGAGCAGGTGAGACCTCACTGCCTTTAAAAGTGCACTCACCTCTGCTCTCACCTGAGAAATGAATTCATTCTCTCTCAGTTTGCACTCACAGCTTGCTATAATTTGGACTTTGACAAATGTGCACCATCTCTTATTATGTTTCCTCCTGGTTTGCTCATGCTGTGTTACCTTAGTTATTTCATTTTTCATCTTTTCTGTTGCTTTATTCAGTCTTCATTCTGTTTTGGTAGACACACCGCAACACATCTTTCCTTGTAGAGGAAACTAAACTTACCATAAAAATAGTATATGTGACAGTGTTGTATTGTTTGCATCAAGTGTTTATGAGAGGTTTGATGTGAGATATGTTTACTCTAGTATCATTGTTTTTTAGTTTGTCAGTATTGTAAATGAGAAATCATCTTAAATATCTTCTCCTTGACTCCTTTTTTTCTTACACTTCTAAAAATCTTCTACGAAAATCTACTTCTACTGAAATTCAGTAATCTCACGTCACCTTTTAGAAATGACCTCAACAAAGTCTTAGTGCTCATTTGCCAAGATGTGACTTTTAGGAAATATTTGATATTTTTTCAGTTTTAGTTTTAAATCAAGGTTTAGTGATTTTTGTTAGTGCTTTTGTATTTGTATTAGTGCGCATTTTATTCAAAATCTATATAGCTTTATTTATTTATTTAAAATTTGGCTTTAGTAATTTTTGTACTTATAAAACTTAAAAATTAAAAATGCTATTTTGGCAACTAACTAAAACAAAATAAGTTGAAGTTTTTCATCTAATATTTTATATTGTGATTTATTCCATGTTAATTTCAATTTACGAAAAAGGATTTTTAACTCCTTTTTTTAATTAACTCTCCAAACAAGTTGATGCTTAAAGGGTTAGTTCACCCAAAAATGAAAATTCTGTCAGTATTTACTCGCCCTCGTGTTGTTCCAAACCTCTATGTGTTTATTTGTTCTGCTTAACACAAAGGAAGATATTTGGAAGAATGTTTTAATCAAACAGATCTCATTCCCCATTGACTACCATAGTATGTATTTTTTCCTATGATAGTCAATGGGGAATGAGATCTGTTTGATTAAAACATTCTTCCAAATATCTTCCTTTGTGTATAGCAGAACACAAACACATAGAGGTTTGGAACAACATGAGGGTAAATAAATACTGACAGAATTTTCATTTTTGGGTGAACTAACCCTAATGATCTCAGTTTTTTTATGACACAGCAACTCTTGAAATTGTTAAAAAAAATTGGCATTGCTAACATGATTTTACAACAATCAGCTCCTGTCATTTTTTTTTTAAAGATAGCATGATATTTTGCACAGTTGGCACATGATTCTGGAACGTATGTCATTGGAAAAGTTTTTGTCTAAAGTATATGTTACTTTTAACCATTACTTCTTCAACTATTCGCTATTGCTTGTGCTATACTCACTAACTCACCAGGAATTGCATAACCAAAAAACATGAGATTTAGTAAGAAAGTAGCTGAAAGTACAAAATGTCAACAGAGTACTGGTTAAACCATGCTAAAGACCTTAGGTCTACATAAATACTTAATTTATCTCCTTTTTGCACCGCTGCACAGCCCTCACCCAGTGAAGCCGTTGACAAACACGACTGTGCAGGGAGAGAAGAAACCTGAAAGCCGCTCAGTTCTGGAAAAACTCAAGTCCACCATTAACCCTGGAAGATCTGCACCAGTAACCACTGCTGAGGATGAGCAAAACCAGGTACTGAAAGTTTCATGAAGTAAAGGTGCTTTAACCAAACAAGGTTAAACCAGTAACCTATTATTAGATGCCTTAATAGTATCAACAAACACACAAGATGTCTCTTCTACTCGACCTCACAGATCAATTTTTGCTTAAGTTTTTTATCAGTGATATCTGTTGTTTAGGTTCTCAGTATATTATATATGGATTGTGCTGAGTGCACTGTCAAGATAATGAAAGAACACAAGTGATCGAAAACCAGCTGAAACGCTTAGTTTCACAAGTAGTTTTAGTTCATTATGCTACATAACATTACTGTCTTTCTCTTGTAAACATGACTGTGTTTCTGTTTCCTGTGCAGCTGGCTCTGATTGAGGCCCGGGCTCAGTATCAGAACATGACCAACATGGAGCTGATAGCTTTGCTGCTTCAGCAGGAAATGGACGTCAAGAAGCAGCGAGCTGAAACTGAGGTGCAGGAGGCGTTATTGGAGAAACGTGAGGCCGAACTGAAGAAGATGAAGGTTCAGGTCAGAGACCTGGAGGACTACATTGACAAGCTGCTGGTGCGCATTATGGAACAGACACCCACCCTGCTGCAGGTACGCGCAAGACCAAAATGACTACGGTGACCCGCTCCGTTCTGAAAACACTATTGATCTAAAGCCATTTGTGATGCTCCATTAAATTTCAAAACTGCCAGATTCACGTAGACACGATAAAGCTTTGCATGCTTTTTACTGGACTTCCAAATCCACAGTCATTGACGTTTAGCATACTACTAGTCATTATATGAGCACAAGACAGTGGTTTAAAGTAAAAAAAAGGATCTGCAATATTAAATGTCTTCCTGTTCATGAATATGCTAATTTCCATCATAAGGAATAATAAGATCTGGGATCTTTACGCATCGGTATACCAAAATGTTATACATATTAAACATAAAAAAATGTCTCACGAAAGTTATGAATCTAAAAGAAACACTGACTTATTTAAATATCACTTTAACACCCATAATTTGAAGTAAAATAGAATAATAAAATTATACTAAAAAACTGAAATTTCTTATCTATCTTTCAGTCCTCCAAACATTTCCAAATCTCGAGAAAATATTGTTTATTTGACTACGCATTGTATTGAAACGAATATGTTACACTGTTCAGTATGAATCAAGAGATTTAAAAACATTAGTAATATTTAATACATATGTAGCCTAATACACCTTGTGTCAAAGTTGATGTAAAATATTTCTTTCAAAATATTCTGTACTTGTAAATAAATGTTACTTCTTGATAGCTTTAAAAGCACCTTAATGCGCATTATGGAAAACCGTTGTGCTTGAGCCAGTCGGCTTTACCACACTGAAGCCGCTGATATCAGTGCATGCTCACTTCCATCAAGCACAAAAGCAGAGATTGTTTCTGCAAACATGTACACTATGCAATAAAACAAACTGCTAAGCTTTAGCTTAAGTTGATATATGCGCCACAAAATATATTCATGAAGCCTTAGCACTGCTGAATACTTTGATCATCGCTAAAGTAGCAAATTTAGTGATATGCAAATGCCTAAGCTTTCTAAACCACAAAAGCAATGTTTATTTTTAAGTTAAAAAAAAAGATCTGTTTATGTTGTATTGCATTGTAATTTCATTGTGTTGTTGTGGCTTTTTTCAAATATATATTCCGGTGGTGTCTTATACCATTGTTTTTGTTCCGTTTTTAAGGTTAAAGTGTGAGATTTTTATTCCGTATTCAGTGTTTCCTCATTTATTCTTCTGATGAAAACTATGAGGTTTTGTCACACAAGATCATCAGTTCTATGTCTCAGTATTGGATATAAAGAAAGTACAGGGCTGCAGTTGATTTTGTTGACTCGCTGCAATCAAATTTGTATTTGTATCAAGGAAAATAAACATTTTTAGTTCTAGTTATACAGCCCTCAGTGTTCCCCTGTGTGTTTGAGGAAAAAACATGTTGCACTGTGACTCTTCATTTTTCTTTTTGAACACCATATTGCAATGTGCCTCTGGATTTTTCTTTTTTTTTTTTTACAACATTCACATTTGTAATTTCTTATTTTATTTATTGCTAATTATTTCAAACAGCTTCATTTTCAAAGTTATTTGAAAATAAAGTTATAAAATCATTTGGTGTCTTTTGGTTTGAGTTCTTTATGGAAGAGACATGTAAATACCATTATGTCTAAGAGATTTAAGCTTAATCTTCAGGGTTTCTCAAAAGCATCGAGAGCTAAGTTGATTGTAGAGAGTAGACCATTCGTGGCAATGGTTCTACTTGGGCCGACGATGCGCACTCACTTCCACGTCACTTCAACTATCACGGTGATGCTTTATTTGATTGCCACTGGGTGGCACTACTGCGCTTTGAAGATGATTTATTGTACTTTGTGCTGAAAGGGATTGTTCAACCAAAAATGAAAATTGTCATCATTTAACTATCCTTATGTTGCCCAAACCTGTATGTACGGAAGCGTTTTGCATTCACTTGAGAAAACAAAATCTACTCTGAATTTTTATGAATTAACGAGTTAATTATCTCAGAATTAAGAGATTTTTTTTTTCATGGAAAAGTAAGTTTTTGCTCTGTTTTTTTCTGAATTAACGAGTTAATTCTCACAATTATGAGAATTTTTCATGGAAAAAAAGTTTTTGCTCTGTTTTTCTGAATTTCTGAGTTTTTGAGATAATCAAGTCATTAATTCAGAAAAACAGAGCAAAAACTTTTCCATGAAAAATGATCTCGTAATTCTGAGATAATTAACTCGTAATTCTGAGTTAATTCAGAAAAACAAGTGAATGCAATACACTTCCGTATGTACAGGACATTGTACCAACATTCTTTAAAATATCATTGTTCAACGGAAGAAAGAAACTCGCATTACATTATTGGTACAACATAAGGGTGAGTAAATGATGACAGAATTTACATTTTTGAGTGAACTATCCCTTTTTTCCTTTTTTTATATTAGGCCTACATTAAAACAGCCTTTTATAGTAAAAAGTACATTATTATGGATTTTACATAGAAAAAGTTTTACAGTTACCTGATTCCTCACAGCAGCATTTCTCATAAAAATGTGTGCAGATGGGTATCATAAAATATTAATGTTGTGGGAATCCAAGTTTAAACTGACAGTGTATCTGCTTGCATTGTTCTTTGAGCTTTTAACATGTCACAGTAAGGCAAATTTGATCATAACAATTCCTACAGGAATAGTGGAAACTGAGGTTTACATTCCTGGTTTGGGACAATTATCTCTGGTGATGGGACAAACATGAAGATAACCCAACTAAGGTGCAACAACAAAAAATACATTTCATGTCCCTATATATATATATATATATATTATATATATACCCTGTTTGTAGTTATGACATTTGATTGGCAAAGAGTTAAAAGGCTTTACTATTTAAGAAGGAAACAACAAATATTAATTATAAAAATGTTTATTTTAAATTGTATATCATTCAACACAGATTTGTCTGAAGATTAAATGTTTGGTTAAAATGTAATATGAACCATGAATCTCTTGAATGTATAAAATTATTATGATTATATGTAACTATTCAATACTGTTTATCAGTTAACTGTGGTTAAAAACCTTTTTAAATTCTAATATCTAGGGCTGGGGGTGGAAAAAAAATATATCATATTTTAAGAATCATTTGAATATTGTTACATATTGAGTACATTTCTTCCTACAAAACATTAAATGGTGTTTGTGCCTCTGTAATATAAGCACAGCATGCATGACATTTGGAGATAATTCATTAGATCTGCTCTGAATGATTAATTATTCTATTACATGCACTGTCCCAACCAGCACACTCTTATCTTAAATGCTGTCAGCCAGGTGGCACCATTTATTATTGGTTTCCAAATTGTTTGTATGGTAAAAATTATTCAAGAGATGAAGAGTTCAGATGCAAAAGCCTCTAAGTGCCATTTTTTAATTTCACTTAAATAACAATGAAGATTACCTATTAATTGTCATTTAAGTGAAATTACTGAACTTAAATATGCAAGCTTGAAAAAAATGGTCATTTTAGAAGAAAATTTCAAATGGCACTTAGAGGCTTTTGCATCTGAACTCTTCAGATATACATTTTATGATTAATTTATTTAATTATTAAAAATAATAATTTTTCAGAATCATTAATTTAATAATTTGTGTGCCTGTGGTTTACAGTATTAACAACTTAAGGTCTATTTTGTTAAACTGTAGCTATTTTTCTAGATATGCAAATTATTTTGCCCAACTTCAAAGTTCTCAGAAGCCAGGAGATTGTTTAAAATGCTGTGAAAATTTTTGATTGAACATTGTGATGTAAATATGTCAGACTTTTGCCATAATAATGTGCTCTATCTGCTTTGTCCTGAGTTCAACAGGAAACTACCCTTCCCATGAACCTCTGCGAGCTATTGCTTCACTAGTTTCGTACCCGAGTTGACTATTCTTACAAATTCTGACTCATGGACATTTTTATTATTTAACATCACTCCACCGCTGCTGAGATGGCGGAATCTGCGTCTTGCCCGGTGTTTCAGCTGGGAAAACCGCGTTACGAGCAGGTAAAGAGTTTGTCGCTATCTCAAAGTGCATCTTTGTCTGGTGAAATTTGATGGGCGTTGATAAACAACATATGTGTGCAGATGCCTTTGCATTGCTCCAGCACTGGACTACGAAAGTCACCCGTTCCTCGCGCTTTTTTGTGCGTTTTGCCTTTTGTCCATGGCATCATTGCAATATTGTTGGCCAATGCAGTTGTTCGTGATGAGCGAAACTGGTTTTTGCACCGTTATAATGAAACCCTTAACAGATGTCAGATGCATGCCCAATAGCGTTTCTTTTTATTTGCAAACAAAACAGAAATTGACTAGGGGAAGATTGATTTGTTTTTAAAACGCGGTTGAATACAAATTCACTAATCACTTTTATTTTTGCATTACGTGGGAGTGATTTCGCGGAACATTATTAAAGTTCACAATTTTTTCTTGAAAGCTGAGAAAAAAATGCCATTCCTCCCTGTTTAATTTTCTTTCTAAAACATAGCCTATGTGATTATACACCGGACCGGATGAACTCAGACTTTCAAGTTTTGCCTTTTAATAGTGGAGCATGTTTTGCAAAACGATTACAAATAATCGTCTCATCAATTGTATTATTTGCGAAATCTCACGCGCTCGTGTCGGTCAAATGAATGACCATCTATTTAAGTCCTGTTGCCTCCATGGAAACGGTCATCCTAATTAACCCGTTCAGACCCAAATTGTGTTCCACGGAGTAAGGAATATGACCAGTTTATGTAAACTGTGAATACTGCCATAAATGATATAATCAATCAAAAAATAGTTTATGATAATATTTTAATAGTTGTTTCTGATGTCCATTCTGGATAATCATGCTCAGTTTTTGATGGAAGTTTCAATAAGACTTAAAATAAAATATGCTAATGCAGAATTATAGTAGATTCAGGTTGTTTTTTAACAAATCAAGTTATTTTCTAATAGCCTATCTCTCTATTATTAGACTAATAGCTTGAATTCCTTATTGATTTTGAATTAATTTCTATATATTATAAATGTCAAGTCGTCACCTTTATTTATAAAGTGCTTCAGAGAGTTTGGAAGCAGCTTTACAGTGATAACAGGAAAATGATGCATGAAGTTGGTTGATTCAGTTCTGTTCGAAAGATCATATTAAAATATTATATAAAGTAGTTCTTCAACAAAACAAAGCAAAAAAAGTAATCATCTAGCTCAGTTCAGTTCTCATAGAACAGCATCAGTACAGTCAGATCAATAATATTGTTGAATATTAAGTGTCCCCCATAAATGTTATAAATGTATCAAATTGTAAACATTTAGTAGAGACAATCACCCACATCTACCTGCACATTATCTCCTTTGCTTGCAAAAACAGTGATGCAAGTATGGTGCAAAAATGATTTCGCTTTTTTTAAACAGGATACAAATATTAGTTGATTATTTCTGAAATCACATGTGTTTTGCAGTAGTACATTATACAACTGTTTTCTTGCATTTAGACCCACTGCCCATTACAGTGTGCATTACAGTACAAATAGTTTGTATTAAAAACAGTTTAGTAAGATGACTGCACTGATATTAATCTAGGAAAACCTTTCTTTCACATTGCATTTAATAAAGGGCAGGATGGTATGGTATAATTTGCCTTTCCTTTGTTAGTCTCCCGGTTATATATGTTGTTTCTGAATGCATCTCAATAAAATATTGTGGTCAGTGTTTATTTTAGTGTAATCATTTGTTTCATCTGATTATATGCTGTCCAAATGAGTCTGCTTTGGGTCTTCAGGGAATACTTCTAAAACAAAAGCTCTGAAAATACGTATGGTAATATGCATTCTTTTGCCTAAGAAAGCTCCACTGAGTATTCATTATATTTGTGCCTTTCATCACTCTCTGCTAAGATTGGATCACAATCTAATTGATTTTTGAGATGAGCACATGCGCATTAATGCACAGTTATCTTTTTTATTTCTGCTGCCTTTAGGTGAAATCAATGCAGCTGAAGGATATGGGTGTATGTTTTCTGCCTGCTCCATCTCTGCTAACTGTGTTGCATATTCTCTGGGGAGCAGAATCACATGCATAATTAACAAGTCTTCTCCAGCACACATGCGCTCGCATAGCTCTCCGCAACCGCTTTGAAGCAAGTGTCTGTAACCCAGAAATAACGTTATATCCAAGTCCATTCAGATCAGCAGTTTTTTTGCTCTCTTCGCCTTATATTGCAAGATAAAATGGATTTCAGCTAGTGAGATGAGCCACACAGGAGCTGTTTTCTCATGTAGGAGCAGTTGATTGAGGCTTCCTTTTTTTTTACTCTGTTCTTTGCCAAATAAACCCTTGGCATGCTCAACCATCGGGCCTCTGAAACAGTTGGCTCTCAGAAAAGCGCTTGCATTGCTCTCCGGGGTTCAGAAGCAGTGGGAATGTTGATGTAGGCAGTCGTCGCTCCGCACAAACTGCCAGTGCATTGTCATTACATCCCTTAGATATTTCAGTCTAACTCTAAACTAAAATTAGAATACAGTCTCTTGACAATTTATGGCACAAAGCAGACCGTTTTAAGCATTCTTTGCTTTGTGCTGTCAGCAGGTTGTCCTGTTTGCATCTTTTCTTTATAGGTTCTGGCTGACAGTGTAAGTTTGTTAAACTGAAGTAATGTTTTTCTTCTTCAGAGCACATTTCTTGGCAGGTTGAGACATTTCATTGACATCATTGATCCTTCAACTTTGTTTGTGACAGAGGTATGGGAATCTTTTCTATGTTATTGTAATTGAGGTTAATAAAACAATGAGTTGCGTTGAACTTTTCGTTCTTCTATAAAATATACTGTAATTAAGTCATGGCTAGGGCTGAAACGATTAGTCGACATTGTTGACAACGTCGACAATAAAAAAATTGTCGTCGAGTAGTCGTTTGATCTAACGCGACCTGTTATAAGGGCATGCAATATCGCGATTTGACCGCTACGGCGCTGTGGCGCTAGAGTGTAATGCAGCCCAAATGCAAAAAGCAGTGGAGCTATTAAACAATGCTTAGAGAGCATTTGTAGGCCTATGTGATTTGAGTTGGACTGAAATCTGAAAACTTAAAGAGAATGACCTGTTTAGTTGGCTCAAATTTCATTAAAACATCTATTTCAAAACCTGAACTGATTTTCTTTTTTCATATTATAGTAAGAATATGTATGACTCAATGTTTTAACTAATTGAAAAAGCTGAATAACCGTTCCAAACTTACTGATTAGCTGGCAAAATAATTGACGATTAATCGTTCGAATAATCGTTAGATTAATCGATTATCAAAATAATCGTTTGTTGCAGCCCTAGTCACGGCTAAGAAGAATGAATGCTGATTCTTATCAACTAATGAATAATTCTGGATAAGTCTACGGTCATATACCTTTCGGATTTCTCTTTCATCTCTATAGAGTCGTTTAAAAGAATGTATCAAACTCCTGGATGATTTCAAGCAAGGGAATCTTCCTTCAGGAATAACAGATCACCAGGTGAAGTCGGTTAACGCATGTAGTTGGCCTGGCCCATATGTGGTGCAGTGTTTTATAACTGCTTGTGTTCTGTGTTCAGCTCTGGGAGGCTCAGAAGGTAAAGCAGGTGAGACTTGTGCTCATTGCTCACTTTCACTTTTCAATGATGGTTAAAATGACAGGCACTGACTCATCTACTTTCAGGCCATCATTCATCCCGACACCGGTGAAAAGATATTTATGCCTTTCCGCATGTCAGGTAAGAGCATATGAGGAGTCCAGGGAATTGAAATCCTTTACCGTGCCTTGCATTTCTAAAAATAAATTCTATTTAAAATAAATGCTGTTCTTTTGAATGGTCTATTCATCCAACAAATATCACAATTTTTTAAGCAGCACAACTGTTTTCAACATTGATGATAATAAGAAATGTTTCCTAAGCACCAAATCAGCATATTAGTACCATTTCTGAAGATCATGTGACACAGAAGACTGAAGTAATGATGCTAAAAAAAATCAGCTTTGGAATACATTTAATCTTATAGGAGTAGTTCACTTTAAAAAAAAAAAACTTTTGCTGATAATTTACTCACCCCCATATCATCCAAGATATTTTTCAGTCGAAAAGAAATTAAGGTTTTTGATGAAAACATTCCAGGATTTTCTCCATATAATGGACTTCAATGGGAACCAAACGGTTCAAGGTCCAAATGAGAGTTTCAGTGCAGCTTCAAAGGGCTTTAAACGACACCAGGCGATGAATAAGGGTCTTATCTAGCGAAATGTTCGCTCATTTCAAAAATAAATAAAAAAAGTTTAAGTTTTAAAAGCACAAATGCTCGCCTTGCTCTGTTCTGTGATGAGCGTTTGTGACTCCTGTTCAAACTTGTTCTTCAAAATGAACAAATCTTTTTTCGAGTTATGACTCAAAGGGTCCTAGATAAGACCCTTATTCATCGTCTAGTGTCGTTTAAAGCCCTTTGAACCTGTACTGAAACTCTCATTTGGACTTTGAACCGTTTGGTTCCCATTGAAGTCCATTATATGGAGAAAATCCTGGAATGTTTTCATCAAAAACCTTAATTTCTTTTCAACTGAATTAAGAAATACATGGACATCTTGGATGACATGGGGGTGAGTGAATGATCATCAAAAGTTTTTTTAAAAAGTGAACTACTCCTTTAAAATGTATATTAAATAAAAAGTTATTTTAAATTTCAACACATTGTCACCTCCTCCATTGTAGTAGAAAACCTAGTTTGACTGTAACCATCAGTTAAGATGTATAACCATTATAGATGTAGTTATGCATGTGTGCAACAGTGATTGCCTATATTACAACTTACACCATAATACAACTGCACCATAATAAATTTAAAATTAAAGTATATATATTTTTTTAATTAAGTCAGGTTATTTTACTCTGATCTGATTTGTTGTTGCTCTTTTTCTTATGGATGCATTTCACAGGCTATGTCCCGTTTGGAACGCCAATCGTAAGTCTTCAGTTTGCTTGTTAAAAAAAACGATCAAAGTGCATAAAGACCACACATATAGAGAAGCCAATCATTATTCTTTTGCAAGTGTTGACACAATCAAATCCATCCAAAGCATGAGAGGTGTTGCAATATATTGAGTTTCTAAAGTCTGTAATAAACCTTTGGTGTAAATTATTAACCAGCCTATGGCAGTATGCCATGGCGTCGGTTGCTAGTTCAATTGTTAACATGAATTGTTAAATTATCCTTAACTGATTCTCTTGCAGGTTGTTGGTCTCCTCCTTCCAAACCAGACTTTGGCCTCGACTGTGTTCTGGCAGGTAAAGTGGCTTGTTCCCATCATTTGAGCCTCTCAATGCCAGGAAACATAAAAGCTGCCTCTCCATCATCATCAGTATCCCAGCAGCTACTGTTTCACAGAAATACGTAATTAGTCTAAAGTAGTCCTAGTTAATCCGATTTCCTTTATATATTTCAGAGAAAGTAAAACATTTTCATCAACCACTAGTTTAAATGTCAAGCTAACCCCAAATTTTTCTCTTACAGTGGCTCAACCAGAGTCACAATGCCTGCGTGAACTTTGCCAACCGCAATGCCACAAAGGTACGGTTTGACACGGTCTTGTAATTCAGGTCAGGTTTTTGAGGTCTAACTATTGCAATGCCTTTGCAGATGGTCATTCAGTGAAGCGTTTCTTCTTCTCGATTCCATTTGAATGATCATTGTTGTGTCCTGAGGGCCAGGCGTCTGTTGCTGTTCTGCATCTGACTGTTGTTCAAAACCATCTGAGTTTTTTTTTTCAGTGCACAGCTTTCTGTGGGACATTTGCTGAATCTGAATGTTGATGATTGTTTTCTTTTCCCCAATGTCATCTTTAGCCAACTCCAACCTCAAAGTTTTTTCAGGGATACCTGGGAGCCGTCACCAGTGCAGTTTCAATTGCAGTACGTATATGATGTGCAAGTTTTGTCTGAGATTCATTTTATGTGTGATTTACGATGTAAATGTACATGTTTATTATTGTGAAGTAACCTCTAAATGAGCTGTGTATAAATGTTTGCCCTTATATGAAATGAGTAGCCTATGAAAATAATTTTATATATTAGAAAATTAATTTATGATTATATAAAAATAGCTAATACCCCTCAGTGGTAGTAATGTTCTAGTATACCATAACATCTTGATAACGTTGTACAGTTTCACATGCAAATGACATTTAAATTCTCCTGTAATATTCTTTCTTGTAGGTGGGTCTGAATGTACTTATCCAGAAATCCAGCAAATTTAACCCTGCCACCAGACTGTTGATACAGAGGTTTATCCCCTTCCCTGCTGTAGGTATGTCCTTATAAATACACTACACTGAGCTCCCCCTGCTGTCAGTAAGAAAGCATGACACACATATTTTGAGGTTTGTAAGTTACATGATGTTTTTGAAAGAGGTATTTTATGCTCATCAAAGCTGCATTTATTTTGTCAAAAATACAGTAAAAATAGTTATGAGATAGTATTACAAAGTTAAACAACTGTTTTCCAGTAGCAATTACTCCAGGCTGTAGTGTCACATGATCATTCAGAAATCCCTCTAATATGCTGAATTTCTACTCAACATTTCTTCTTCTTATTATAATTATTATTATCAGTGCTGAAAACAGTTGTGCTCCTTAACATTTTAGTGTAAACTGTGAGAATTTTTTATTGATTCTTTAATCAATAGAATGTTCAAAACAGCATTTAATTGAAATATAATTTATGTCTTTATATTGTTACTTTTAATCAATTTAACACTTAAATTATTTCCACCAAAAAAGGGTAGTGTATTTAATCAAGTACATTGCCGAATAACAGACAAATGGAGATTATATCAGATTATTTTCACCAGTGCAAAGATGAACAATTCTCCTTTCACAGAAACCGGATGTCATGGTTTTGTTCATCATTAAGATCTTTGTATGTTTTACTTCTCAGCCAGTGCGAACATCTGTAACGTGGCTCTAATGAGACACAATGAGCTGTCTGAGGGAATAGATGTGTTGGACAGCAACGGGAATGTAGTGGGATCCTCACGGATAGCTGCCAAACATGTACGTATGTTAGTTATACAGTTGGGACACCCCAATTTCATATGAAGAGTTCAGATGCAAAAGCCTCTAAATGCCATTTGAAATTTTCTTCTTTAATGATGATTTTTATCAAACTTGTATATTTAAGTTCAGTAATTTCACTTAAATAACAATTAATAGGTAATTATCATTGCCATTTAAGTGAAATCACTGAACTTAAATATACAAGTTTGATAAAAATCATCATTAAAGAAGAAAATTTCAAATGGCATTTAGAGGCTTTTGCATCTAAACTCTTCATATGTTGATGGCACTTTTGCCTTGAATGTGTTTTTTTTTTTACGTTGTTTTATTTTCAAATCTTATTATGTAGCTATTAGTATATATATTATAGACATATTTTTAATCTTACAAACCATTTTGCACTGTTACATAAATTTTCAAAAGTAATCTTTTTTTTTTTTTTAAATATGCATTTTTAATCAGGCACTCATAGAGACGGCTCTGACGCGTGTAGCTCTACCGCTGCCAATCTTTGTCCTTCCACCAATCATAATGGCCTTCTTGGAAAAGTATGAAATGACTTGGATTTAAATTAAACTCTGAACAGGAATGAATTGTTATGAATTATAATACATATTATTGTAATAGTAATTATGTTATTATGAAATAATTGTTTAATTGAGTCATGAGAATGTGTTTTCACTGTCCTCCACCAGGCTTCCCCTGATGCAGGCCCATCGCAGGATGATGCTGCCTGTGCACAGTTTAGTGTGTCTGGCTGTCTTTGGCCTGTCCTTGCCACTGGCCATCAGCCTCTTCCCTCAGATGTCAGAGGTACTGCAGCAACACCTGCATCCCTTCAACACAATTGCTGCAGCGGGTTTCATTTTGTCTGTCGACCTCTTGCCATTAATCTTTGTGTGTGTGCTCTGAATAATAAATGTTTTAGCAGGGAATTGCTTGCTAATCATTCTTTGCTCCTCACAGATCGAGGCATCTCACCTTGAGCCGGAAATTGCCATGGCAACAGATTGCAAGGTGCTGACTTACAACAAGGGACTGTGATGAAAGAGAGAGAGAAGTTGAATCAGCTGTCTGAGATTCCCAAGGATGTGTAACATAACAGGTGCAAACAGTATTGAGGAAAAAGCATTCTGAGCAATAGTAACCCTTCCTTAACTGCTGAGCCATTTATCTGTTTTTAAAGAACTATTAATGAAGTAATAATTACAGTATTTACCATTTTACTGACAACTATGACAGGGAGGAAACAAGGCCTTATATTAAATGGTTTTGTAATATAATAAAATAAAAGATTATATATTGATGTTGATAAAATTAATGATGACTAATTATAGTAAAGTGCAGCTTTAAATTTTTAATTATTCTGTTATTATATGGTCAGTGTGTGCACTTTAATGAAAAATAATTGTAATTACTGTTAATTACTATTAACTGTTTATTTGAATGTCACACTTTTTTCAGGGTTTTGAAAAATATAATTTTTTGTTATTTTTATGTGTACATGGACAAGGTTTTTTGTCCGTAAGTATTAACATTTTAAAACTAATTATATTGCAATATTACCACAATTATATGATTGAACATTGTACTATTTCTAAGGCTATGTGGTCTATTGAAACATTGAATATTTTTTATAGTTAAGTATCAACTTTGAATAATTTTTGATAAATATAATTTTCTTTTAGTTTGATTTCTCAATTATTATTATTTTCTTCAAATGATTTTCAATATATTTTATTTTAAACTTATTGACTTAATATCAAAACACCATGTTGTATTATCTTTACTCAAGTGAAAAGAGCTTATAAATAGGACATTCTGGATACAAACAGCAGTATAAAACACACATCAAAAATAATCGCATTTCCAAACCATAAATCAACATTTCTCACTCATCTCCATCCTGTTTCTTACTCAGCCGTTTGTGTTTCACAACAGTCCTCCAGGTCAAAGGTTCACATTCACAATTCAAAAAGGATGAGCAACATTCTTGACATTCCTTCTCATGTTTTTCCAGCTTATCCGTCTCTGGATTGCAAAAGTGGATTTTGAACTAGGAGGTTGCATCAACACAAACGGCTTCATATAAAAAACCTTCATCGGATTAGAAAAAGAATGTCTGGCTTGAGCGACGGTACCATTCGGTATGCAAAAAGTCACGCTGTACATTCACAGTACAAAAAGAGCATGGGTCTGACTTGAGCACATGCAACAGGCTAGTCCTTCCTTCCCATTCACATAAAATTCACATTATATGGTTGAACATACAACGTTAGACAACATCTTGTATATGCAAAGGTGATGCATTAATAATGCAATATATATATATATATATATCATATATCTATTTGAGGATCCTTTGACATCCGTTATGGCAAAGACTGGGAGTGCACAAAACATTTTACCTCAATGTAAGCACTACAAGCTACATGATAAATACTTTTCAACAAGTGCTTAAAAATAACTAATGATACCCAGGATAATTCAGATGACTGAGGTTATTAACATGCATGACAACTGTGGGGACTTTGAGTTTAGAAATTACTTCCCTTTTACGCTAATCTTGGACCAATCTTGTTCGTTCTTTCCAATCAATAAAACTGACCTTAGATCAACCTCAAAGTGCAACTTCTATGAATACTGTATGACTAAATAAAAACACTGGGAGAGTGTGAAGGGTGCGAGTGTGGATGCGAATGTTGAATGGGACAAGACACTGCTTGAGTTTGCCCCAGGAGGAGTTCCTTCTCCCTGGATAAACATGGTCTGCTGATCTGCTGACTGTGGGAATGGTAGAGCCTCATGAAGGACAAAATAGAGTGAGCCAACCATAAAGTTGTTACACACCACAGAGAGATCTGCAAAGAGAGACACATTTAGGATAATGCATTAACATGTAAAATATGCATATTATGTTGAACTGTGATCTCAGACCGAAATACAAGTCACTTGCATTCAATTACTTCTTTACCTGTGCACAATTGAGCTCAGAGTAAAACGAGGATGTCTCAACATCCAGATATAGAGGAACAGACTGTGACTCAGCACAACTGCAGAGAAAGAGAATCAGTGAATATTTCACTATGTAACGTTATATAGTTTTCACTATGTAACATTATGTCATTTAGTCCAAGTCAAAAGTCAGGTCAACTTTATTTATATAGCGCTTTTAATAATACAGATAGTTTCAAAGCAGCTTTACAGTGACAGCAAGAAAATAATGGAACAAAGTTTGTTTCTAGAAGAAAATCACATCATAGTCCAGCTTAAGTAAGTTCAGTGAATGCTCATTTTTGTTGTAAAAAAGTTATTAATTTATTTAGTTAATTTAAAGCTGCTCTGGAGAAAACCATGACGTCATCATCCAGCTCAGTTCAGTTCTCATGTCATTGCAGGCAGATCAATAATGCTGTTGAATATTACATGTGCAAACTTGACATTAGCTTGCAGATTCAAGGCATGCTGTACCTGTAGGGTCTGGTGTTGTCATCCGTAACAGTGTTGCACCAGGACACCAGACCCAGGGTGAGGGTGACACTGGCCCCACCAGAGAGGAACAGCACACATAGACTCAACAGCAGTGTGAGGAAGGCAGAGAACAGCGTGCTGCAAGAAAAAAAGGGAAAATAAAAACCTATGAATAACAGTTTAGTTTCTGATATGTATAAGGCATAATTTTAAATATTATAATTGCAAGTTTTGTTTTATACTCATTATATTTTAAACTATATATTATTTATATTATACTAATGCAAGTCTCAGTGTGCAGAAATAATCGTGAATCGCTACTTTTTCAAATGAATCACTGCTTTTTTTTTTTTTTTTCAAAAAGGAATCGCTAAGTTTTTCAATCCATTGGTCGGTTCGAGAGATTCGATTAAAAGACAGACACAGACAGACGTTCCTATAATAATAATAATACATTTTGAAAATAAGTATAATTACTTGTGTATGTGTTCATTAAAAAACATTTTAATAAGTTAATTTAATGTTATTTATACACGAATATATTAAATGTATATAGCTAATTTAATATTATTTAGTTAATAATTTAAATATTGATTGTTTTTTTTTTTTTTTTTTTTTGCTCAGATATAACAATATATAGTTGCATTTATTTTTGATAGACATGCCAAATCAAGTTTCTACTTTTATGTAGATATGTAATTTTATCATATAATGTTTTTTATCATTATTTTATTTTCTGTAAGTCACATTATCACTCACTCGTCATGCCGTCGAGTGAGGTAGAACAGGCTCCTCCAGCCCTGGACTGCGCCATACAGCACCGTAAACACACCGACAAATGTGGCAAACTGGCAGGCGGCCAGTGGACCCCATTGTTGCACCACCAGATGAGTGACCGCTTTGGACTCTCCTTCGCCCACCGTGAGGTTCTCCGTCCTCCAGAAGCCTTGACTAAACAGCGCGCACCTCCCCTTGAAAGCAGATCCGTTGAGGGCGAGCGGCACGACCACCAAGAGCCCAGCGATAACGGACAGGGTGTGGGCGGCGCAGTGAGCCAGCAAGAGTCGCCGATCCAACTCCATGTACCCGAAGATTAGTTTAGCCTGTGGGTAGAGGAGTGTAGCTTACCTGTGGCAAACTCGATGTTTGTTCTCGACAGTAAATGTAAACTGTACAGTGGAATTTTACAGCACAACAACACAGAGAGTGTATTTGTGTCTGGACTCCTCCCCTCCGGCGGCGGGACGGTTACACAACGGTTCTTCTCTGACTTTTGAGTGTGACGGCGGGCTGCGCGTGACGCTGATGACGTACTCTCTCATCACCACAAGATCCGCACGTACGCGTAAAATACGAGGTGAAATCTTAGCTGACTTTGTGTTGTATCAAATATGTGTGTAATTTATTTAATTCAACGGTATATTTGCAAATCTCAGCAAAAGTGGGTGTGGGGTTTTTTCATAATATTGGAAGCTTAATAGTCAGTGGATCAGCGCTGTGTTATGTAAGGCTGATGACAGCCCAAACGTACAACAACCCAAAAATGGGTCATCATCATTCGTCATGCAAAGACTCTCTAAATCTAACGTCACACTAGCTGTTCTTACAAATGGAAACGGTCAGACCCACTTTATAATCCAAAAATGGCAAGTTTAAAACCCACCTATGGGCTGAAATATGTGCCACCAGAAACTGAATTTGAACCATTTATATTGGAATTTGAATGGCTAAACTTGAATAATTGCATTGAAAAGCTGAATTTAAATCACATAATTTGAAATTGTATTGTTTAATTAAAATTGAATTTATTCAAAAACTGAATCTGAATTGTATAATTTGAAATTGAATTTATTTGATCCTCACTGAAAATTAGTGCGGAAGGTGTGAATCTTGGTTTGTAATACAATAATATTTATATTGTACATTTTGAGATTGTCATACGTTCTTTCTTTGCTAGATTTCTTTATTGTTTATTGTAATAAGAAAAAGTTAAATAAAAAAACATTCAGTCATATTAGACTTTCTCAGACTTCCTCTGCTTTCTCTGAAGTTACTGAGACAGACATCCGGGTAGTTGGAGGATAAAGGAAGAGCAATGGAGCGCAGATCGATAGATAGGCGCACAGGACTCCTCTTGGGCCAATCAGCACCAATGTTTTGGAGCACAGTCGCACAGTATGTTACTATCATAGATATCATATAGAGACTAGATACCCCATTGCCCGCTGGAAAACGAGAAATCCGGTCGCCATCTTGAACCGGTCGTATTCCTACTAGTCTGTTGCGTGGCTGGCAGCAGATAAGATGCCAGAGCACTGTGGAGCATTTTCCTGTTCTAATCGCCGGACCACCGAAAATAGTGATTTTCACAAGTAAGTCTTAACATTACTGTACTATTGGTTGTATTTTGTGAATAGAATATTACCAGATAATCGAGAAGGAGCAAGGATATTTGCTATTATTGTACTGAAATCGTTGTGAAATGCTGTTTACTGCATCAGCCTGTGTTCACCCGGCATGGAGAGGTGGGGTAACTGTTAAAGTAATTATTACAAGAGCTTCTAGGTTATCAGATAAGCATTCAACTGCCCTGTAGGTTGTTTGTGTGTGCGCAGATCAGGAAGCAACGTAATGTACACGCATGACAGCGATGCGCAAGTTGAGTTACCCCTCCAACTTCTAGTTTTATTGATAACCTATATCTTATCACGTGCGACTTGGCTATTGATATTACAGAAGTCCTGTGGTAAAATTACATTAACTTACTCCATCTACCCTTGTAAAGTTAATCCGAATAGGGCTTTAGTCTCGACATTTTACCCTCCCACATCCACATACAATAAAGAAGGTATAGGCTTAATGTTGTCCAAATTTAATTTTTTAGAAATTACTGATACAAACATGTTGAAAAGCTTCTTCTCAATTTTTATTACAGGTGGCTGCGTTCGGTGGATTCGGTGGCTGCGTTCTGTACGTGTGTGTGTGTGTGTGTGTGTACGTGTGTGTGAGAGAGAGCCTCCATTTTTGCACTCAGGTCTAAGTCTCATGGCCCTCTATCAGAATCCAAAGTTTTGAGAAGATTGAAGAAATTTAATTTCTCGCCCAAAAAAAACGACTGTCGTTGAGAGATATTTATAATGGCATAAATGCTACGTGGGATCTCAATATCTCAGCTCAGGAAGGGTCTAGAGCCTCCATTTTTGCACTCAGGTCTAAGTCCCATGGCCCTCTATCAAAATCCAGAGTTTCAAGAAGATCAGAGAAACTCAAAATTTCGACCCAAAAAAAAAAACCCCGCAGTGTTACCCCTGTCGTTTTTTTTTTGTTTGTTTGTTTTTTTGTTTTTTGGTGCGAAAAAATAAGTTTCTCCAATCTTCTTGAAAATCTGGATTCTGATAGAGGGCCATCGGACTTGGACCGGAGTGCAAAAATGGAGGCTCTAGACCCCTCTAGAGCTGATATATTGAGATATAATGGCATTAATGCTACGTGGTATCTCAATATCTCAGCTCTGGAAGGGTCTAGAGCCTCCATTTTTGCACTCAGGTCTAAGTCCCATGGCCCTCTATTAGAATCCAGAGTTTCAAGAAGATCAGACAAACTCAAAATTTCGACCCAAAAAAAAAAAACGAGTGTTACTCCTGTCGGGTTTTTTTTTTGGTGCGAAAAAAAAGTTTATCCAATCTTCTCGAAACTCTGGATTCTGATAGAGGACCATGGGACTTAGACCTGAGTGCAAAAATGGAGGCTCTAGACCCTTCCAGAGCTGAGATATCGAAATTCAAAATTTCGACCCGAAAAAAAAACGACAGTGTTACCCCTTTCGTTTTTTTTCATTTTTGGGTGAAAAATTAAGTTTCTCCAATCTTCTCAAAACTCTGGATTATGATAGAGGGCTGTGAAACTTTGACCTGAGTGCAAAAATGGAGGATCTAGACCCTTCCAGAGCTGAGATATCGAAATTCAAAATTTCGACCCGAAAAAAAAACGACAGTGTTACCCCTTTCGTTTTTTTTTTTCATTTTTGGGCGAAAAATTAAGTTTCTCCAATCTTCTCAAAACTCTGGATTATGATAGAGGGCTGTGAGACTTTGACCTGAGTGCAAAAATGGAGGCTCTAGACCCTTCCAGAGCTGAGGTATCGAAATTCAAAATTTCGACCCGAAAAAAAAACGACAGTGTCACCCCTTTCGTTTTTTTTTTTTTCATTTTTGGGTGAAAAATTAAGTTTCTCCAATCTTCTCAAATCTCTGGATTCTGATAGAGGGCTGTGAGACTTTTACCTGAGTGCAAAAATGGAGGCTCTAGACCCTTCCAGAGCTGAGATATCGAAATTCAAAATTTCGACCCGAAAAAAAAAACGACAGTGTTACCCCTTTTGTAATTCCCTCGAAGCACTGGCAGACACAAGTGGTTTTCTTGCTACAGGTTTATTTGAAGCTTATTCTCCAAGTTCACCGTGAAAACTAAACACAGTGTAACGAAAAAATAAAAAACACATTAGCTTGGAATGAACATGCAATGACATGCGTAGCATGTAAAATAACGTTCACCAAAGTAAAATACAGACACAAAACATACCTCGTTGGCTGCATGCCGTACACAAGGGAATAAAGAGTTTTCTTAGATAGCTGACATCCACTTATAACAACTTTAACACCTTTATCAGCACATTAAATTGTCCGTGCTTCACTTGCTGTTAGCTTGCGACTCTCACTCACGAGTGTCCCAAAAGGCTTTGCGAAACAGCGCGGAGACTTCAAAATAAAAGCACTTGCAAAACAGCGCAGAGACTTCAAAATAAAGGCACTTTACTCTTACCAAATAAAATCACTAAATGATACTAAATGCAATTTATAATTCTAAATTATAACATTGGTTGAAAACAAAGTGTACATTATTATAATGTTGCGACAATTACACCTTTCGTTTTTTTTTTCATTTTTGGGGGAAAAATTAAGTTTCTCCAATCTTCTCAAAACTCTGGATTCTGATAGAGGGCTGTGAGACTTTGACCTGAGTGCAAAAATGGAGGCTCTAGACCCTTCCAGAGCTGAGGTATCGAAATTCAAAATTTCGACCCGAAAAAAAAAACGACAGTGTTACCCCTTTCGTTTTTTTTTTTCATTTTTGGGCGAAAAATTAAGTTTCTCCAATCTTCTCAAAACTCTGGATTATGATAGAGGGCTGTGAGACTTTGACCTGAGTGCAAAATGGAGGCTCTAGACCCTTCCAGAGCTGAGATATCGAAATTCAAAATTTCGACCCGAAAAAAAAACGACAGTGTTACCCCTTTCGTTTTTTTTTTTCATTTTTGGGCGAAAAATTAAGTTTCTCCAATCTTCTCAAAACTCTGGATTATGATAGAGGGCTGTGAGACTTTGACCTGAGTGCAAAAATGGAGGCTCTAGACCCTTCCAGAGCTGAGATATCGAAATTCAAAATTTCGACCCGAAAAAAAAACGACAGTGTTACCCCTTTCGTTTTTTTTTTTCATTTTTGGGCGAAAAATTAAGTTTCTCCAATCTTCTCAAAACTCTGGATTATGATAGAGGGCTGCGAGACTTTGACCTGAGTGCAAAAATGGAGGCTCTAGACCCTTCCAGAGCTGAGATATCGAAATTCAAAATTTCGACCCGAAAAAAAAAATGACAGTGTTACCCCTTTCGTTTTTTTTCATTTGTGGGCGAAAAATTAAGTTTCTCCAATCTTCTCAAAACTCTGGATTATGATAGAGGGCTGTGAGACTTTGACCTGAGTGCAAAAATGGAGGCTCTAGACCCTTCCAGAGCTGAGATATCGAAATTCAAAATTTCGACCCGAAAAAAAAACGACAGTGTTACCCCTTTCGGTTTTTTTTTTCATTTTTGGGCGAAAAATTAAGTTTCTCCAATCTTCTCAAAACTCTGGATTATGATAGAGGGCTGTGAGACTTTGACCTGAGTGCAAAAATGAAGGCTCTAGACCCTTCCAGAGCTGAGATATCGAAATTCAAAATTTCGACCCGAAAGAAAACGACAGTGTTACCCCTTTCGTTTTTTTTTTTCATTTTTGGGCGAAAAATTAAGTTTCTCCAATCTTCTCAAAACTCTGGATTCTGATAGAGGGCTGTGAGACTTTGACCTGAGTGCAAAAATGGAGGCTCTAGACCCTTCCAGAGCTGAGATATCGAAATTCAAAATTTCGACCCGAAAAAAAACGACAGTGTTACCCCTTTCGTTTTTTTTCATTTTTGGGCGAAAAATTAAGTTTCTCCAATCTTCTCAAAACTCTGGATTCTGATAGAGGGCTGTGAGACTTTGACCTGAGTGCAAAAATGGAGGCTCTAGACCCTTCCAGAGCTGAGATATCGAAATTCAAAATTTCGACCCGAAAAAAAACGACAGTGTTACCCCTTTCGTTTTTTGTTTTTTTTTCATTTTTGGGCGAAAAATTAAGTTTCTCCAATCTTCTCAAAACTCTGGATTCTGATAGAGGGCCACGAGACTTTGACCTGAGTGCAAAAATGGAGGCTCTAGACCCTTCCAGAGCTGAGATATCGAAATTCAAAATTTCGACCCGAAAAAAAAACGACAGTGTTACCCCTTTCGTTTTTTTTTTTTTCATTTTTGGGCGAAAAATTAAGTTTCTACAATCTTCTCAAAACTCTGGATTATGATAGAGGGCTGTGAGACTTTGACCTGAGTGCAAAAATGGAGGCTCTAGACCCTTCCAGAGCTGAGATATCGAAATTCAAAATTTCAACCCGAAAAAAAAACGACAGTGTTACCCCTTTCGTTTTTTTTCATTTTTGGGCAAAAAATTAAGTTTCTCCAATCTTCTCAAAACTCTGGATTATGATAGAGGGCCGTTAGACTTTGACCTGAGTGCAAAAATGGAGGCTCTAGACCCTTCCAGAGCTGAGGTATCGAAATTCAAAATTTCGACCCGAAAAAAAAAAACGACAGTGTTACCCCTTTCGTTTTTTTTTTCATTTTTGGGCGAAAAATTAAGTTTCTCCAATCTTCTCAAAACTCTGGATTATGATAGAGGGCTGTGATACTTTGACCTGAGTGCAAAAATGGAGGCTCTAGACCCTTCCAGAGCTGAGATATCGAAATTCAAAATTTCGACCCGAAAAAAAACCGACAGTGTTACCCCTTTCATTTTTTTTCATTTTTGGGCGAAAAATTAAGTTTCTCCAATCTTCTCAAAACTCTGGATTATGATAGAGGGCTGTGAGACTTTGACCTGAGTGCAAAAATGGAGGCTCTAAACCCTTCCAGAGCTGAGATATCGAAATTCAAAATTTCGACCCGAAAAAAAAACGACAGTGTTACCCCTTTCGTTTTTTTTTCATTTTTGGGGGAAAAATTAAGTTTCTCCAATCTTCTCAAAACTCTGGATTCTGATAGAGGGCTGTGAGACTTTGACATGAGTGCAAAAATGGAGGCTCTAGACCCTTCCAGAGCTGAGATATCGAAATTCAAAATTTCGACCCGAAAAAAAAACGACAGTGTTACCCCTTTCGTTTTTTTTCATTTTTGTGCGAAAAATTAAGTTTCTCCAATCTTCTCAAAACTCTGGATTCTGATAGAGGGCTGTGAGACTTTGACCTGAGTGCAAAAATGGAGGCTCTAGACCCTTCCAGAGCTGAGATATCGAAATTCAAAATTTCGACCCGAAAAAAAAACGACAGTGTTACCCCTTTCGTTTTTTTTCATTTTTGGGCGAAAAATTTAGTTTCTCCAATCTTCTCAAAACTCTGGATTATGATAGAGGGCTGTGAGACTTTGACCTGAGTGCAAAAATGGAGGCTCTAGACCCTTCCAGAGCTGAGATATCGAAATTCAAAATTTCGACCCGAAAAAAAAACGACAGTGTTACCCCTTTCGTTTTTTGTTTTTTTTTTCATTTTTGGGCGAAAAATTAAGTTTCTCCAATCTTCTCAAAACTCTGGATTCTGATAGAGGGCCACGAGACATTGACCTGAGTGCAAAAATGGAGGCTCTAGACCCTTCCAGAGCTGAGATATCGAAATTCAAAATTTCGACCCGAAAAAAAAAACGACAGTGTTACCCCTTTCGTTTTTTTTTTTCATTTTTGGGCGAAAAATTAAGTTTCTACAATCTTCTCAAAACTCTGGATTATGATAGAGGGCTGTGAGACTTTGACCTGAGTGCAAAAATGGAGGCTCTAGACCCTTCCAGAGCTGAGATATCGAAATTCAAAATTTCAACCCGAAAAAAAAAACGACAGTGTTACCCCTTTCGTTTTTTTTCATTTTTGGGCGAAAAATTAAGTTTCTCCAATCTTCTCAAAACTCTGGATTATGATAGAGGGCCGTTAGACTTTGACCTGAGTGCAAAAATGGAGGCTCTAGACCCTTCCAGAGCTGAGGTATCGAAATTCAAAATTTCGACCCGAAAAAAAAAAACGACAGTGTTACCCCTTTCGTTTTTTTTTTCATTTTAGGGCGAAAAATTAAGTTTCTCCAATCTTCTCAAAACTCTGGATTATGATAGAGGGCTGTGATACTTTGACCTGAGTGCAAAAATGGAGGCTCTAGACCCTTCCAGAGCTGAGATATCGAAATTCAAAATTTCGACCCGAAAAAAAAACGACAGTGTTACCCCTTTCATTTTTTTTCATTTTTGGGCGAAAAATTAAGTTTCTCCAATCTTCTCAAAACTCTGGATTATGATAGAGGGCTGTGAGACTTTGACCTGAGTGCAAAAATGGAGGCTCTAGACCCTTCCAGAGCTGAGATATCGAAATTCAAAATTTCGACCCGAAAAAAAAACGACAGTGTTACCCCTTTCGTTTTTTTTTTTTCATTTTTGGGCGAAAAATTAAGTTTCTCCAATCTTCTCAAAACTCTGGATTATTATAGAGGGCTGTGAGACTTTGACCTGAGTGCAAAAATGGAGGCTCTAGACCCTTCCAGAGCTGAGATATCGAAATTCAAAATTTCGACCCGAAAAAAAAACGACAGTGTTACCCCTTTCGTTTTTTTTTTCATTTTTGGGCGAAAAATTTAGTTTCTCCAATCTTCTCAAAACTCTGGATTATGATAGAGGGCTGTGAGACTTTGACCTGAGTGCAAAAATGGAGGCTCTAGACCCTTCCAGAGCTGAGATATCGAAATTCAAAATTTCGACCCGAAAAAAAAAACAACAGTGTTACCCCTTTCGTTTTTTTTTCATTTTTGGGCGAAAAATTAAGTTTCTCCAATCTTCTCAAAACTCTGGATTATGATAGAGGGCTGTGAGACTTTGACCTGAGTGCAAAAATGGAGGCTCTAGACCCTTCCAGAGCTGAGATATCGAAATTCAAAATTTCGACCCGAAAAAAAAACAACAGTGTTACCCCTTTCGTTTTTTTCATTTTTGGGGGAAAAATTAAGTTTCTCCAATCTTCTCAAAACTCTGGATTATGATAGAGGGCTATGAGACTTTGACCTGAGTGCAAAAATGGAGGCTCTAGACCCTTCCAGAGCTGAGATATCGAAATTCAAAATTTCGACCCGAAAAAAAAACGACAGTGTTACCCCTTTCGTTTTTTTTCATTTTTGGACGAAAAATTAAGTTTCTTCAATCTTCTCAAAACTCTGGATTCTAATAGAGGGCTGTCAGACTTTGACCTGAGTGCAAAAATGGAGGCTCTAGACCCTTCCAGAGCTGAGATATCGAAATTCAAAATTTCGACCCGAAAAAAAAAACGACAGTGTTACCCCTTTCGTTTTTTTTCATTTTTGGGCGAAAAATTAAGTTTCTCCAATCTTCTCAAAACTCTGGATTATGATAGAGGGCTGTGATACTTTGACCTGAGTGCAAAAATGGAGGCTCTAGACCCTTCCAGAGCTGAGATATCGAAATTCAAAATTTCGACCCGAAAAAAAAAAGACAGTGTTACCCCTTTCGTTTTTTTTCATTTTTGGGCGAAAAATTAAGTTTCTCCAATCTTCTCAAAACTCTGGATTATGATAGAGGGCTGTGAGACTTTGACCTGAGTGCAAAAATGGAGGCTCTAAACCCTTCCAGAGCTGAGATATCGAAATTCAAAATTTCGACCCGAAAAAAAAACGACAGTGTTACCCCTTTCGTTTTTTTTTTCATTTTTGGGGGAAAAATTAAGTTTCTCCAATCTTCTCAAAACTCTGTATTCTTATAGAGGGCTGTGAGACTTTGACCTGAGTGCAAAAATGGAGGCTCTAGACCCTTCCAGAGCTGAGATATCGAAATTCAAAATTTCGACCCGAAAAAAAAACGACAGTGTTACCCCTTTCGTTTTTTTTCATTTTTGGGCGTAAATTAAGTTTCTCCAATCTTCTCAAAACTCTGGATTATGATAGAGGGCTGTGAGACTTTGACCTGAGTGCAAAAATGGAGGCTCTAGACCCTTCCAGAGCTGAGATATCGAAATTCAAAATTTCGACCCGAAAAAAAAAAACGACAGTGTTACCCCTTTTGTTTTTTTTTTCATTTTTGGGCGAAAAATTAAGTTTCTCCAATCTTCTCAAAACTCTGGATTATGATAGAGGGCTGTGAGACTTTGACCTGAGTGCAAAAATGGAGGCTCTAGACCCTTCCAGAGCTGAGATATCGAAATTCAAAATTTCGACCCGAAAAAAAAACGACAGTGTTACCCCTTTCGTTTTTTTTTTTTCATTTTTGGGCGAAAAATTAAGTTTCTCCAATCTTCTCAAAACTCTGGATTATGATAGAGGGCTGTGAGACTTTGACCTGAGTGCAAAAATGGAGGCTCTAGACCCTTCCAGAGCTGAGATATCGAAATTCAAAATTTCGACCCGAAAAAAAAACGACAGTGTTACCCCTTTCGTTTTTTTTTTTTCATTTTTGGGCGAAAAATTAAGTTTCTCCAATCAAAAAAAACGACAGTGTTACCCCTTTCGTTTTTTTTTCATTTTTGGGCGAAAAATTAAGTTTCTCCAATCTTCTCAAAACTCTGGATTATGATAGAGGGCTGTGAGACTTTGACCTGAGTGCAAAAATGGAGGCTCTAAACCCTTCCAGAGCTGAGATATCGAAATTCAAAATTTCGACCCGAAAAAAAAAACGACAGTGTTACCCCTTTCGTTTTTTTTTTTCATTTTTGGGCGAAAAATTAAGTTTCTCCAATCAAAAAAAACGACAGTGTTACCCCTTTCGTTTTTTTTCATTTTTGGGGGAAAAATTAAGTTTCTCCAATCTTCTCAAAACTCTGGATTCTGATAGAGGGCTGTGAGACTTTGACCTGAGTGCAAAAATGGAGGCTCTAGACCCTTCCAGAGCTGAGATATCGAAATTCAAAATTTCGACCCGAAAAAAAAACGACAGTGTTACCCCTTTCGTTTTTTTTTCATTTTTGGGCGAAAAATTAAGTTTCTCCAATCTTCTCAAAACTCTGGATTATGATAGAGGGCTGTGAGACTTTGACCTGAGTGCAAAAATGGAGGCTCTAAACCCTTCCAGAGCTGAGATATCGAAATTCAAAATTTCGACCCGAAAAAAAAAACGACAGTGTTACCCCTTTCGTTTTTTTTTTCATTTTTGGGCGAAAAATTTAGTTTCTTCAATCTTCTCAAAACTCTGGATTCTAATAGAGGGCTGTCAGACTTTGACCTGAGTGCAAAAATGGAGGCTCTAGACCCTTCCAGAGCTGAGATATCGAAATTCAAAATTTCGACCCGAAAAAAAAAACGACAGTGTTACCCCTTTCGTTTTTTTTCATTTTTGGGCGAAAAATTAAGTTTCTCCAATCTTCTCAAAACTCTGGATTATGATAGAGGGCTGTGAGACTTTGACCTGAGTGCAAAAATGGAGGCTCTAGACACTTCCAGAGCTGAGATATCGAAATTCAAAATTTCGACCCGAAAAAAAAACGACAGTGTTACCCCTTTCGTTTTTTTTTTCATTTTTGGGGGAAAAATTAAGTTTCTCCAATCTTCTCAAAACTCTGGATTCTGATAGAGGGCTGTGAGACTTTGACCTGAGTGCAAAAATGGAGGCTCTAGACCCTTCCAGAGCTGAGATATCGAAATTCAAAATTTCGACCTGAAAAAAAAAACGACAGTGTTACCCCTTTCGTTTTTTTTCATTTTTGGGCGAAAAATTAAGTTTCTTCAATCTTCTCAAAACTCTGGATTCTAATAGAGGGCTGTCAGACTTTGACCTGAGTGCAAAAATGGAGGCTCTAGACCCTTCCAGAGCTGAGATATCGAAATTCAAAATTTCGACCCGAAAAAAAAAACGACAGTGTTACCCCTTTCGTTTTTTTTCATTTTTGGGCGAAAAATTAAGTTTCTCCAATCTTCTCAAAACTCTGGATTATGATAGAGGGCTGTGATACTTTGACCTGAGTGCAAAAATGGAGGCTCTAGACCCTTCCAGAGCTGAGATATCGAAATTCAAAATTTCGACCCGAAAAAAAAAAGACAGTGTTACCCCTTTCGTTTTTTTTCATTTTTGGGCGAAAAATTAAGTTTCTCCAATCTTCTCAAAACTCTGGATTATGATAGAGGGCTGTGAGACTTTGACCTGAGTGCAAAAATGGAGGCTCTAAACCCTTCCAGAGCTGAGATATCGAAATTCAAAATTTCGACCCGAAAAAAAAACAACAGTGTTACCCCTTTCGTTTTTTTCATTTTTGGGGGAAAAATTAAGTTTCTCCAATCTTCTCAAAACTCTGGATTATGATAGAGGGCCGTTAGACTTTGACCTGAGTGCAAAAATGGAGGCTCTAGACCCTTCCAGAGCTGAGGTATCGAAATTCAAAATTTCGACCCGAAAAAAAAAAACGACAGTGTTACCCCTTTCGTTTTTTTTTTCATTTTTGGGCGAAAAATTAAGTTTCTCCAATCTTCTCAAAACTCTGGATTATGATAGAGGGCTGTGATACTTTGACCTGAGTGCAAAAATGGAGGCTCTAGACCCTTCCAGAGCTGAGATATCGAAATTCAAAATTTCGACCCGAAAAAAAAACGACAGTGTTACCCCTTTCATTTTTTTTCATTTTTGGGCGAAAAATTAAGTTTCTCCAATCTTCTCAAAACTCTGGATTATGATAGAGGGCTGTGAGACTTTGACCTGAGTGCAAAAATGGAGGCTCTAAACCCTTCCAGAGCTGAGATATCGAAATTCAAAATTTCGACCCGAAAAAAAAACGACAGTGTTACCCCTTTCGTTTTTTTTTCATTTTTGGGGGAAAAATTAAGTTTCTCCAATCTTCTCAAAACTCTGGATTCTGATAGAGGGCTGTGAGACTTTGACATGAGTGCAAAAATGGAGGCTCTAGACCCTTCCAGAGCTGAGATATCGAAATTCAAAATTTCGACCCGAAAAAAAAACGACAGTGTTACCCCTTTCGTTTTTTTTCATTTTTGTGCGAAAAATTAAGTTTCTCCAATCTTCTCAAAACTCTGGATTCTGATAGAGGGCTGTGAGACTTTGACCTGAGTGCAAAAATGGAGGCTCTAGACCCTTCCAGAGCTGAGATATCGAAATTCAAAATTTCGACCCGAAAAAAAAACGACAGTGTTACCCCTTTCGTTTTTTTTCATTTTTGGGCGAAAAATTTAGTTTCTCCAATCTTCTCAAAACTCTGGATTATGATAGAGGGCTGTGAGACTTTGACCTGAGTGCAAAAATGGAGGCTCTAGACCCTTCCAGAGCTGAGATATCGAAATTCAAAATTTCGACCCGAAAAAAAAACGACAGTGTTACCCCTTTCGTTTTTTGTTTTTTTTTTCATTTTTGGGCGAAAAATTAAGTTTCTCCAATCTTCTCAAAACTCTGGATTCTGATAGAGGGCCACGAGACATTGACCTGAGTGCAAAAATGGAGGCTCTAGACCCTTCCAGAGCTGAGATATCGAAATTCAAAATTTCGACCCGAAAAAAAAAACGACAGTGTTACCCCTTTCGTTTTTTTTTTTCATTTTTGGGCGAAAAATTAAGTTTCTACAATCTTCTCAAAACTCTGGATTATGATAGAGGGCTGTGAGACTTTGACCTGAGTGCAAAAATGGAGGCTCTAGACCCTTCCAGAGCTGAGATATCGAAATTCAAAATTTCAACCCGAAAAAAAAAACGACAGTGTTACCCCTTTCGTTTTTTTTTCATTTTTGGGCGAAAAATTAAGTTTCTCCAATCTTCTCAAAACTCTGGATTATGATAGAGGGCCGTTAGACTTTGACCTGAGTGCAAAAATGGAGGCTCTAGACCCTTCCAGAGCTGAGGTATCGAAATTCAAAATTTCGACCCGAAAAAAAAAACGACAGTGTTACCCCTTTCGTTTTTTTTTCATTTTAGGGCGAAAAATTAAGTTTCTCCAATCTTCTCAAAACTCTGGATTATGATAGAGGGCTGTGATACTTTGACCTGAGTGCAAAAATGGAGGCTCTAGACCCTTCCAGAGCTGAGATATCGAAATTCAAAATTTCGACCCGAAAAAAAAACGACAGTGTTACCCCTTTCATTTTTTTTCATTTTTGGGCGAAAAATTAAGTTTCTCCAATCTTCTCAAAACTCTGGATTATGATAGAGGGCTGTGAGACTTTGACCTGAGTGCAAAAATGGAGGCTCTAGACCCTTCCAGAGCTGAGATATCGAAATTCAAAATTTCGACCCGAAAAAAAAAACGACAGTGTTACCCCTTTCGTTTTTTTTTTCATTTTTGGGCGAAAAATTAAGTTTCTCCAATCTTCTCAAAACTCTGGATTATTATAGAGGGCTGTGAGACTTTGACCTGAGTGCAAAAATGGAGGCTCTAGACCCTTCCAGAGCTGAGATATCGAAATTCAAAATTTCGACCCGAAAAAAAAACGACAGTGTTACCCCTTTCGTTTTTTTTTTCATTTTTGGGCGAAAAATTTAGTTTCTCCAATCTTCTCAAAACTCTGGATTATGATAGAGGGCTGTGAGACTTTGACCTGAGTGCAAAAATGGAGGCTCTAGACCCTTCCAGAGCTGAGATATCGAAATTCAAAATTTCGACCCGAAAAAAAAAACAACAGTGTTACCCCTTTCGTTTTTTTTTCATTTTTGGGCGAAAAATTAAGTTTCTCCAATCTTCTCAAAACTCTGGATTATGATAGAGGGCTGTGAGACTTTGACCTGAGTGCAAAAATGGAGGCTCTAGACCCTTCCAGAGCTGAGATATCGAAATTCAAAATTTCGACCCGAAAAAAAAACAACAGTGTTACCCCTTTCGTTTTTTTCATTTTTGGGGGAAAAATTAAGTTTCTCCAATCTTCTCAAAACTCTGGATTATGATAGAGGGCTATGAGACTTTGACCTGAGTGCAAAAATGGAGGCTCTAGACCCTTCCAGAGCTGAGATATCGAAATTCAAAATTTCGACCCGAAAAAAAAACGACAGTGTTACCCCTTTCGTTTTTTTTCATTTTTGGACGAAAAATTAAGTTTCTTCAATCTTCTCAAAACTCTGGATTCTAATAGAGGGCTGTCAGACTTTGACCTGAGTGCAAAAATGGAGGCTCTAGACCCTTCCAGAGCTGAGATATCGAAATTCAAAATTTCGACCCGAAAAAAAAAACGACAGTGTTACCCCTTTCGTTTTTTTTCATTTTTGGGCGAAAAATTAAGTTTCTCCAATCTTCTCAAAACTCTGGATTATGATAGAGGGCTGTGATACTTTGACCTGAGTGCAAAAATGGAGGCTCTAGACCCTTCCAGAGCTGAGATATCGAAATTCAAAATTTCGACCCGAAAAAAAAAAGACAGTGTTACCCCTTTCGTTTTTTTTCATTTTTGGGCGAAAAATTAAGTTTCTCCAATCTTCTCAAAACTCTGGATTATGATAGAGGGCTGTGAGACTTTGACCTGAGTGCAAAAATGGAGGCTCTAAACCCTTCCAGAGCTGAGAAATCGAAATTCAAAATTTCGACCCGAAAAAAAAACGACAGTGTTACCCCTTTCGTTTTTTTTTTCATTTTTGGGGGAAAAATTAAGTTTCTCCAATCTTCTCAAAACTCTGTATTCTTATAGAGGGCTGTGAGACTTTGACCTGAGTGCAAAAATGGAGGCTCTAGACCCTTCCAGAGCTGAGATATCGAAATTCAAAATTTCGACCCGAAAAAAAAACGACAGTGTTACCCCTTTCGTTTTTTTTCATTTTTGGGCGTAAATTAAGTTTCTCCAATCTTCTCAAAACTCTGGATTATGATAGAGGGCTGTGAGACTTTGACCTGAGTGCAAAAATGGAGGCTCTAGACCCTTCCAGAGCTGAGATATCGAAATTCAAAATTTCGACCCGAAAAAAAAAAACGACAGTGTTACCCCTTTTGTTTTTTTTTCATTTTTGGGCGAAAAATTAAGTTTCTCCAATCTTCTCAAAACTCTGGATTATGATAGAGGGCTGTGAGACTTTGACCTGAGTGCAAAAATGGAGGCTCTAGACCCTTCCAGAGCTGAGATATCGAAATTCAAAATTTCGACCCGAAAAAAAAACGACAGTGTTACCCCTTTCGTTTTTTTTTTTTCATTTTTGGGCGAAAAATTAAGTTTCTCCAATCTTCTCAAAACTCTGGATTATGATAGAGGGCTGTGAGACTTTGACCTGAGTGCAAAAATGGAGGCTCTAGACCCTTCCAGAGCTGAGATATCGAAATTCAAAATTTCGACCCGAAAAAAAAACGACAGTGTTACCCCTTTCGTTTTTTTTTTTCATTTTTGGGCGAAAAATTAAGTTTCTCCAATCAAAAAAAACGACAGTGTTACCCCTTTCGTTTTTTTTTCATTTTGGGGTGAAAAATTAAGTTTCTCCAATCTTCTCAAAACTCTGGATTATGATAGAGGGCATTGAGACTTTGACCTGAGTGCAAAAATGGAGGCTCTAGACCCTTCCAGAGCTGAGATATCGAAATTCAAAATTTCGACCCGAAAAAAAAACGACAGTGTTACCCCTTTCGTTTTTTTTTTCATTTTTGGGCGAAAAATTAAGTTTCTCCAATCTTCTCAAAACTCTGGATTATGATAGAGGGCTGTGAGACTTTGACCTGAGTGCAAAAATGGAGGCTCTAGACCCTTCCAGAGCTGAGATATCGAAATTCAAAATTTCGACCCGAAAAAAAACCGACAGTGTTACCCCTTTCGTTTTTTTTTCATTTTTGGGCGAAAAATTAAGTTTCTCCAATCTTCTCAAAACTCTGGATTATGATAGAGGGCTGTGAGACTTTGACCTGAGTGCAAAAATGGAGGCTCTAAACCCTTCCAGAGCTGAGATATCGAAATTCAAAATTTCGACCCGAAAAAAAAAACGACAGTGTTACCCCTTTCGTTTTTTTTTTCATTTTTGGGCGAAAAATTTAGTTTCTTCAATCTTCTCAAAACTCTGGATTCTAATAGAGGGCTGTCAGACTTTGACCTGAGTGCAAAAATGGAGGCTCTAGACCCTTCCAGAGCTGAGATATCGAAATTCAAAATTTCGACCCGAAAAAAAAAACGACAGTGTTACCCCTTTCGTTTTTTTTCATTTTTGGGCGAAAAATTAAGTTTCTCCAATCTTCTCAAAACTCTGGATTATGATAGAGGGCTGTGAGACTTTGACCTGAGTGCAAAAATGGAGGCTCTAGACACTTCCAGAGCTGAGATATCGAAATTCAAAATTTCGACCCGAAAAAAAAACGACAGTGTTACCCCTTTCGTTTTTTTTTTCATTTTTGGGGGAAAAATTAAGTTTCTCCAATCTTCTCAAAACTCTGGATTCTGATAGAGGGCTGTGAGACTTTGACCTGAGTGCAAAAATGGAGGCTCTAGACCCTTCCAGAGCTGAGATATCGAAATTCAAAATTTCGACCTGAAAAAAAAAACGACAGTGTTACCCCTTTCGTTTTTTTTTCATTTTTGGGCGAAAAATTAAGTTTCTTCAATCTTCTCAAAACTCTGGATTCTAATAGAGGGCTGTCAGACTTTGACCTGAGTGCAAAAATGGAGGCTCTAGACCCTTCCAGAGCTGAGATATCGAAATTCAAAATTTCGACCCGAAAAAAAAACGACAGTGTTACCCCTTTCGTTTTTTTTCATTTTTGGGGGAAAAATTAAGTTTCTCCAATCTTCTCAAAACTCTGGATTCTGATAGAGGGCTGTGAGACTTTGACCTGAGTGCAAAAATGGAGGCTCTAGACCCTTCCAGAGCTGAGATATCGAAATTCTAAATTTCGACCCGAAAAAAAAACGACAGTGTTACCCCTTTCGTGTTTTTTTTTCATTTTTGGGCGAAAAATTAAGTTTCTCCAATCTTCTCAAAACTCTGGATTATGATAGAGGGCTGTAAGACTTTGACCTGAGTGCAAAAATGGAGGCTCTAGACCCTTCCAGAGCTGAGATATCGAAATTCAAAATTTCGACCCGAAAAAAAACCGACAGTGTTACCCCTTTCGTTTTTTTTCATTTTTGGGCGAAAAATTAAGTTTCTCCAATCTTCTCAAAACTCTGGATTATGATAGAGGGCTGTGAGACTTTGACCTGAGTGCAAAAATGGAGGCTCTAAACCCTTCCAGAGCTGAGATATCGAAATTCAAAATTTCGACCCGAAAAAAAAACGACAGTGTTACCCCTTTCGTTTTTTTTTTCATTTTTGGGGGAAAAATTAGGTTTCTCCAATCTTCTCAAAACTCTGGATTCTGATAGAGGGCTGTGAGACTTTGACCTGAGTGCAAAAATGGAGGCTCTAGACCCTTCCAGAGCTGAGATATCGAAATTCAAAATTTCGACCCGAAAAAAAAACGACAGTGTTACCCCTTTCGTTTTTTTTCATTTTGGGGTGAAAAATTAAGTTTCTCCAATCTTCTCAAAACTCTGGATTATGATAGAGGGCTGTGAGACTTTGACCTGAGTGCAAAAATGGAGGCTCTAGACCCTTCCAGAGCTGAGATATCGAAATTCAAAATTTCGACCCGAAAAAAAAACGACAGTGTTACCCCTTTCGTTTTTTTTTCATTTTTGGGGGAAAAATTAAGTTTCTCCAATCTTCTCAAAACTCTGGATTCTGATAGAGGGCTGTGAGACTTTGACCTGAGTGCAAAAATGGAGGCTTTAGACCCTTCCAGAGCTGAGATATCGAAATTCAAAATTTCGACCCGAAAAAAAAAACGACAGTGTTACCCCTTTCGTTTTTTTTTTTTCATTTTTGGGGGAAAAATTAAGTTTCTCCAATCTTCTCAAAACTCTGGATTCTGATAGAGGGCTGTGAGACTTTGACCTGAGTGCAAAAATGGAGGCTCTAGACCCTTCCAGAGCTGAGATATCGAAATTCAAAATTTCGACCCGAAAAAAAACCGACAGTGTTACCCCTTTCGTTTTTTTTCATTTTTGGGCGAAAAATTAAGTTTCTCCAATCTTCTCAAAACTCTGGATTATGATAGAGGGCTGTGAGACTTTGACCTGAGTGCAAAAATGGAGGCTCTAAACCCTTCCAGAGCTGAGATATCGAAATTCAAAATTTCGACCCGAAAAAAAAACGACAGTGTTACCCCTTTCGTTTTTTTTTTTCATTTTTGGGGGAAAAATTAGGTTTCTCCAATCTTCTCAAAACTTTGGATTCTGATAGAGGGCTGTGAGACTTTGACCTGAGTGCAAAAATGGAGGCTCTAGACCCTTTCAGAGCTGAGATATCGAAATTCAAAATTTCGACCCGAAAAAAAAACGACAGTGTTACCCCTTTCGTTTTTTTTCATTTTGGGGTGAAAATTAAGTTTCTCCAATCTTCTCAAAACTCTGGATTATGATAGAGGGCTGTGAGACTTTGACCTGAGTGCAAAAATGGAGGCTCTAGACCCTTCCAGAGCTGAGATATCGAAATTCAAAATTTCGACCCGAAAAAAAAACGACAGTGTTACCCCTTTCGTTTTTTTTTTCATTTTTGGGGGAAAAATTAAGTTTCTCCAATCTTCTCAAAACTCTGGATTCTGATAGAGGGCTGTGAGACTTTGACCTGAGTGCAAAAATGGAGGCTCTAGACCCTTCCAGAGCTGAGATATCGAAATTCAAAATTTCGACCCGAAAAAAAAACGACAGTGTTACCCCTTTCGTTTTTTTTTTTTCATTTTTGGGGGAAAAATTAAGTTTCTCCAATCTTCTCAAAACTCTGGATTCTGATAGAGGGCTGTGAGACTTTGACCTGAGTGCAAAAATGGAGGCTCTAGACCCTTCCAGAGCTGAGATATCGAAATTCAAAATTTCGACCCGAAAAAAAAACGACAGTGTTACCCCTTTCGTTTTTTTTCATTTTTGGCCGAAAAATTAAGTTTCTTCAATCTTCTCAAAACTCTGGATTCTAATAGAGGGCTGTCAGACTTTGACCTGAGTGCAAAAATGGAGGCTCTAGACCCTTCCAGAGCTGAGATATCGAAATTCAAAATTTCGACCCGAAAAAAAAACGACAGTGTTACCCCTTTCATTTTTTTTTCATTTTTGGGCGAAAAATTAAGTTTCTCCAATCTTCTCAAAACTCTGGATTATGATAGAGGGCTGTGAGACTTTGACCTGAGTGCAAAAATGGAGGCTCTAGACACTTCCAGAGCTGAGATATCGAAATTCAAAATTTTGACCCGAAAAAAAAACGACAGTGTTACCCCTTTCGTTTTTTTTTCATTTTTGGGGGAAAAATTAAGTTTCTCCAATCTTCTCAAAACTCTGGATTCTGATAGAGGGCTGTGAGACTTTGACCTGAGTGCAAAAATGGAGGCTCTAGACCCTTCCAGAGCTGAGATATCGAAATTCAAAATTTCGACCCGAAAAAAAAACGACAGTGTTACCCCTTTCGTTTTTTTTCATTTTTGGGTGAAAAATTAAGTTTCTCCAATCTTCTCAAAACTCTGGATTATGATAGAGGGCTGTCAGACTTTGACCTGAGTGCAAAAATGGAGGCTCTAGACCCTTCCAGAGCTGAGATATCGAAATTCAAAATTTCGACCCGAAAAAAAAAACGACAGTGTTACCCCTTTCGTTTTTTTTCATTTTTGGGCGAAAAATTAAGTTTCTCCAATCTTCTCAAAACTCTGGATTCTGATAGAGGGCTGTGAGACTTTGACCTGAGTGCAAAAATGGAGGCTCTAGACCCTTCCAGAGCTGAGATTTTGAAATTCAAAATTTCGACCCGAAAAAAAAACGACAGCGTTACCCCTTTCGGTTTTTTTTTCATTTTTGGGCGAAAAATTAAGTTTCTCCAATCTTCTCAAAACTCTGGGTTATGATAGAGGGCTGTGAGACTTTGACCTGAGTGCAAAAATGGAGGCTCTAGACCCTTCCAGAGCTGAGATATCGAAATTCAAAATTTCGACCCGAAAAAAAAACGACAGTGTTACCCCTTTCGTTTTTTTTCATTTTTGGGGGAAAAATTATGTTTCTCCAATCTTCTCAAAACTCTGGATTATGATAGAGGGCTGTAAGACTTTGACCTGAGTGCAAAAATGGAGGCTCTAGACCCTTCCAGAGCTGAGATATCGAAATTCAAAATTTCGACCCGAAAAAAAAACGACAGTGTTACCCCTTTCGTTTTTTTTCATTTTTGGGCGAAAAATTAAGTTTCTCCAATCTTCTCAAAACTCTGGATTATGATAGAGGGCTGTGAGACTTTGACCTGAGTGCAAAAATGGAGGCTCTAAACCCTTCCAGAGCTGAGATATCGAAATTCAAAATTTCGACCCGAAAAAAAAACGACAGTGTTACCCCTTTCGTTTTTTTTCATTTTTGGGGGAAAAATTAGGTTTCTCCAATCTTCTCAAAACTCTGGATTCTGATAGAGGGCTATGAGACTTTGACCTGAGTGCAAAAATGGAGGCTCTAGACCCTTCCAGAGCTGAGATATCGAAATTCAAAATTTCGACCCGAAAAAAAAACGACAGTGTTACCCCTTTCGTTTTTTTTTTTTCATTTTTGGGGGAAAAATTAAGTTTCTCCAATCTTCTCAAAACTCTGGATTCTGATAGAGGGCTGTGAGACTTTGACCTGAGTGCAAAAATGGAGGCTCTAGACCCTTCCAGAGCTGAGATATCGAAATTCAAAATTTCGACCTGAAAAAAAAACGACAGTGTTACCCCTTTCGTTTTTTTTTTCATTTTTGGGCGAAAAATTAAGTTTCTTCAATCTTCTCAAAACTCTGGATTCTAATAGAGGGCTGTCAGACTTTGACCTGAGTGCAAAAATGGAGGCTCTAGACCCTTCCAGAGCTGAGATATCGAAATTCAAAATTTCGACCCGAAAAAAAAACGACAGTGTTACCCCTTTCGTTTTTTTTCATTTTTGGGGGAAAAATTAAGTTTCTCCAATCTTCTCAAAACTCTGGATTCTGATAGAGGGCTGTGAGACTTTGACCTGAGTGCAAAAATGGAGGCTCTAGACCCTTCCAGAGCTGAGATATCGAAATTCTAAATTTCGACCCGAAAAAAAAACGACAGTGTTACCCCTTTCGTTTTTTTTTTTCATTTTTGGGCGAAAAATTAAGTTTCTCCAATCTTCTCAAAACTCTGGATTATGATAGAGGGCTGTAAGACTTTGACCTGAGTGCAAAAAATGGAGGCTCTAGACCCTTCCAGAGCTGAGATATCGAAATTCAAAATTTCGACCCGAAAAAAAAACGACAGTGTTACCCCTTTCGTTTTTTTTTTTCATTTTTGGGGGAAAAATTAAGTTTCTCCAATCTTCTCAAAACTCTGGATTCTGATAGAGGGCTGTGAGACTTTGACCTGAGTGCAAAAATGGAGGCTCTAGACCCTTCCAGAGCTGAGATATCGAAATTCAAAATTTCGACCTGAAAAAAAAAACGACAGTGTTACCCCTTTCGTTTTTTTTCATTTTTGGGCGAAAAATTAAGTTTCTTCAATCTTCTCAAAACTCTGGATTCTAATAGAGGGCTGTCAGACTTTGACCTGAGTGCAAAAATGGAGGCTCTAGACCCTTCCAGAGCTGAGATATCGAAATTCAAAATTTCGACCCGAAAAAAAAACGACAGTGTTACCCCTTTCGTTTTTTTTCATTTTTTGGGGAAAAATTAAGTTTCTCCAATCTTCTCAAAACTCTGGATTCTGATAGAGGGCTGTGAGACTTTGACCTGAGTGCAAAAATGGAGGCTCTAGACCCTTCCAGAGCTGAGATATCGAAATTCTAAATTTCGACCCGAAAAAAAAACGACAGTGTTACCCCTTTCGTGTTTTTTTTTTCATTTTTGGGCGAAAAATTAAGTTTCTCCAATCTTCTCAAAACTCTGGATTATGATAGAGGGCTGTAAGACTTTGACCTGAGTGCAAAAATGGAGGCTCTAGACCCTTCCAGAGCTGAGATATCGAAATTCAAAATTTCGACCCGAAAAAAAACCGACAGTGTTACCCCTTTCGTTTTTTTTCATTTTTGGGCGAAAAATTAAGTTTCTCCAATCTTCTCAAAACTCTGGATTATGATAGAGGGCTGTGAGACTTTGACCTGAGTGCAAAAATGGAGGCTCTAAACCCTTCCAGAGCTGAGATATCGAAATTCAAAATTTCGACCCGAAAAAAAAACGACAGTGTTACCCCTTTCGTTTTTTTTTTCATTTTTGGGGGAAAAATTAGGTTTCTCCAATCTTCTCAAAACTCTGGATTCTGATAGAGGGCTGTGAGACTTTGACCTGAGTGCAAAAATGGAGGCTCTAGACCCTTCCAGAGCTGAGATATCGAAATTCAAAATTTCGACCCGAAAAAAAAACGACAGTGTTACCCCTTTCGTTTTTTTTCATTTTGGGGTGAAAAATTAAGTTTCTCCAATCTTCTCAAAACTCTGGATTATGATAGAGGGCTGTGAGACTTTGACCTGAGTGCAAAAATGGAGGCTCTAGACCCTTCCAGAGCTGAGATATCGAAATTCAAAATTTCGACCCGAAAAAAAAACGACAGTGTTACCCCTTTCGTTTTTTTTTTCATTTTTGGGGGAAAAATTAAGTTTCTCCAATCTTCTCAAAACTCTGGATTCTGATAGAGGGCTGTGAGACTTTGACCTGAGTGCAAAAATGGAGGCTTTAGACCCTTCCAGAGCTGAGATATCGAAATTCAAAATTTCGACCCGAAAAAAAAAACGACAGTGTTACCCCTTTCGTTGTTTTTTTTTCATTTTTGGGGGAAAAATTAAGTTTCTCCAATCTTCTCAAAACTCTGGATTCTGATAGAGGGCTGTGAGACTTTGACCTGAGTGCAAAAATGGAGGCTCTAGACCCTTCCAGAGCTGAGATATCGAAATTCAAAATTTCGACCCGAAAAAAAACCGACAGTGTTACCCCTTTCGTTTTTTTTCATTTTTGGGCGAAAAATTAAGTTTCTCCAATCTTCTCAAAACTCTGGATTATGATAGAGGGCTGTGAGACTTTGACCTGAGTGCAAAAATGGAGGCTCTAAACCCTTCCAGAGCTGAGATATCGAAATTCAAAATTTCGACCCGAAAAAAAAACGACAGTGTTACCCCTTTCGTTTTTTTTTTTCATTTTTGGGGGAAAAATTAGGTTTCTCCAATCTTCTCAAAACTTTGGATTCTGATAGAGGGCTGTGAGACTTTGACCTGAGTGCAAAAATGGAGGCTCTAGACCCTTTCAGAGCTGAGATATCGAAATTCAAAATTTCGACCCGAAAAAAAAACGACAGTGTTACCCCTTTCGTTTTTTTTCATTTTGGGGTGAAAATTAAGTTTCTCCAATCTTCTCAAAACTCTGGATTATGATAGAGGGCTGTGAGACTTTGACCTGAGTGCAAAAATGGAGGCTCTAGACCCTTCCAGAGCTGAGATATCGAAATTCAAAATTTCGACCCGGAAAAAAAACGACAGTGTTACCCCTTTCGTTTTTTTTTTCATTTTTGGGGGAAAAATTAAGTTTCTCCAATCTTCTCAAAACTCTGGATTCTGATAGAGGGCTGTGAGACTTTGACCTGAGTGCAAAAATGGAGGCTCTAGACCCTTCCAGAGCTGAGATATCGAAATTCAAAATTTCGACCCGAAAAAAAAACGACAGTGTTACCCCTTTCGGTTTTTTTTTTTCATTTTTGGGGGAAAAATTAAGTTTCTCCAATCTTCTCAAAACTCTGGATTCTGATAGAGGGCTGTGAGACTTTGACCTGAGTGCAAAAATGGAGGCTCTAGACCCTTCCAGAGCTGAGATATCGAAATTCAAAATTTCGACCCGAAAAAAAAACGACAGTGTTACCCCTTTCGTTTTTTTTCATTTTTGGCCGAAAAATTAAGTTTCTTCAATCTTCTCAAAACTCTGGATTCTAATAGAGGGCTGTCAGACTTTGACCTGAGTGCAAAAATGGAGGCTCTAGACCCTTCCAGAGCTGAGATATCGAAATTCAAAATTTCGACCCGAAAAAAAAACGACAGTGTTACCCCTTTCATTTTTTTTTCATTTTTGGGCGAAAAATTAAGTTTCTCCAATCTTCTCAAAACTCTGGATTATGATAGAGGGCTGTGAGACTTTGACCTGAGTGCAAAAATGGAGGCTCTAGACACTTCCAGAGCTGAGATATCGAAATTCAAAATTTTGACCCGAAAAAAAAACGACAGTGTTACCCCTTTCGTTTTTTTTTCATTTTTGGGGGAAAAATTAAGTTTCTCCAATCTTCTCAAAACTCTGGATTCTGATAGAGGGCTGTGAGACTTTGACCTGAGTGCAAAAATGGAGGCTCTAGACCCTTCCAGAGCTGAGATATCGAAATTCAAAATTTCGACCCGAAAAAAAAACGACAGTGTTACCCCTTTCGTTTTTTTTCATTTTTGGGTGAAAAATTAAGTTTCTCCAATCTTCTCAAAACTCTGGATTATGATAGAGGGCTGTCAGACTTTGACCTGAGTGCAAAAATGGAGGCTCTAGACCCTTCCAGAGCTGAGATATCGAAATTCAAAATTTCGACCCGAAAAAAAAAACGACAGTGTTACCCCTTTCGTTTTTTTTCATTTTTGGGCGAAAAATTAAGTTTCTCCAATCTTCTCAAAACTCTGGATTCTGATAGAGGGCTGTGAGACTTTGACCTGAGTGCAAAAATGGAGGCTCTAGACCCTTCCAGAGCTGAGATTTTGAAATTCAAAATTTCGACCCGAAAAAAAAACGACAGCGTTACCCCTTTCGTTTTTTTTTTCATTTTTGGGCGAAAAATTAAGTTTCTCCAATCTTCTCAAAACTCTGGGTTATGATAGAGGGCTGTGAGACTTTGACCTGAGTGCAAAAATGGAGGCTCTAGACCCTTCCAGAGCTGAGATATCGAAATTCAAAATTTCGACCCGAAAAAAAAACGACAGTGTTACCCCTTTCGTTTTTTTTTCATTTTTGGGGGAAAAATTATGTTTCTCCAATCTTCTCAAAACTCTGGATTATGATAGAGGGCTGTAAGACTTTGACCTGAGTGCAAAAATGGAGGCTCTAGACCCTTCCAGAGCTGAGATATCGAAATTCAAAATTTCGACCCGAAAAAAAAACGACAGTGTTACCCCTTTCGTTTTTTTTCATTTTTGGGCGAAAAATTAAGTTTCTCCAATCTTCTCAAAACTCTGGATTATGATAGAGGGCTGTGAGACTTTGACCTGAGTGCAAAAATGGAGGCTCTAAACCCTTCCAGAGCTGAGATATCGAAATTCAAAATTTCGACCCGAAAAAAAAACGACAGTGTTACCCCTTTCGTTTTTTTTCATTTTTGGGGGAAAAATTAGGTTTCTCCAATCTTCTCAAAACTCTGGATTCTGATAGAGGGCTATGAGACTTTGACCTGAGTGCAAAAATGGAGGCTCTAGACCCTTCCAGAGCTGAGATATCGAAATTCAAAATTTCGACCCGAAAAAAAAACGACAGTGTTACCCCTTTCGTTTTTTTTTTTCATTTTTGGGGGAAAAATTAAGTTTCTCCAATCTTCTCAAAACTCTGGATTCTGATAGAGGGCTGTGAGACTTTGACCTGAGTGCAAAAATGGAGGCTCTAGACCCTTCCAGAGCTGAGATATCGAAATTCAAAATTTCGACCTGAAAAAAAAACGACAGTGTTACCCCTTTCGTTTTTTTTTTCATTTTTGGGCGAAAAATTAAGTTTCTTCAATCTTCTCAAAACTCTGGATTCTAATAGAGGGCTGTCAGACTTTGACCTGAGTGCAAAAATGGAGGCTCTAGACCCTTCCAGAGCTGAGATATCGAAATTCAAAATTTCGACCCGAAAAAAAAACGACAGTGTTACCCCTTTCGTTTTTTTTCATTTTTGGGGGAAAAATTAAGTTTCTCCAATCTTCTCAAAACTCTGGATTCTGATAGAGGGCTGTGAGACTTTGACCTGAGTGCAAAAATGGAGGCTCTAGACCCTTCCAGAGCTGAGATATCGAAATTCTAAATTTCGACCCGAAAAAAAAACGACAGTGTTACCCCTTTCGTTTTTTTTTTTCATTTTTGGGCGAAAAATTAAGTTTCTCCAATCTTCTCAAAACTCTGGATTATGATAGAGGGCTGTAAGACTTTGACCTGAGTGCAAAAAATGGAGGCTCTAGACCCTTCCAGAGCTGAGATATCGAAATTCAAAATTTCGACCCGAAAAAAAAACGACAGTGTTACCCCTTTCGTTTTTTTTTTTTCATTTTTGGGCGAAAAATTAAGTTTCTCCAATCTTCTCAAAACTCTGGATTCTGATAGAGGGCTGTGAGACTTTGACCTGAGTGCAAAAATGGAGGCTCTAGACCCTTCCAGAGCTGAGATATCGAAATTCAAAATTTCGACCTGAAAAAAAAACGACAGTGTTACCCCTTTCGTTTTTTTTTTCATTTTTGGGCGAAAAATTAAGTTTCTTCAATCTTCTCAAAACTCTGGATTCTAATAGAGGGCTGTCAGACTTTGACCTGAGTGCAAAAATGGAGGCTCTAGACCCTTCCAGAGCTGAGATATCGAAATTCAAAATTTCGACCCGAAAAAAAAACGACAGTATTACCCCTTTCGTTTTTTTTTCATTTTTGGGCGAAAAATTAAGTTTCTTCCATCTTCTCAAAACTCTGAATTCTAATAGAGGGCTGTCAGACTTTGACCTGAGTGCAAAAATGGAGGCTCTAGACCCTTCCAGAGCTGAGATATCGAAATTCAAAATTTCGACCCGAAAAAAAAACGACAGTGTTACCCCTTTCGTTTTTTTTTTCATTTTTGGGCGAAAAATTAAGTTTCTCCAATCTTCTCAAAACTCTGGATTATGATAGAGGGCTGTGAGACTTTGACCTGAGTGCAAAAATGGAGGCTCTAGACACTTCCAGAGCTGAGATATCGAAATTCAAAATTTCGACCCGAAAAAAAAACGACAGTGTTACCCCTTTCGTTTTTTTTCATTTTTGGGGGAAAAATTAAGTTTCTCCAATCTTCTCAAAACTCTGGATTCTGATAGAGGGCTGTGAGACTTTGACCTGAGTGCAAAAATGGAGGCTCTAGACCCTTCCAGAGCTGAGATATCGAAATTCAAAATTTCGACCCGAAAAAAAAACGACAGTGTTACCCCTTTCGTTTTTTTTCATTTTTGGGTGAAAAATTAAGTTTCTCCAATCTTCTCAAAACTCTGGATTATGATAGAGGGCTGTGAGACTTTGACCTGAGTGCAAAAATGGAGGCTCTAGACCCTTCCAGAGCTGAGATATCGAAATTCAAAATTTCGACCTGAAAAAAAAACGACAGTGTTACCCCTTTCGTTTTTTTTCATTTTTGGGCGAAAAATTAAGTTTCTTCAATCTTCTCAAAACTCTGGATTCTAATAGAGGGCTGTCAGACTTTGACCTGAGTGCAAAAATGGAGGCTCTAGACCCTTCCAGAGCTGAGATATCGAAATTCAAAATTTCGACCCGAAAAAAAAACGACAGTGTTACCCCTTTCGTTTTTTTTCATTTTTGGGCGAAAAATTAAGTTTCTTCAATCTTCTCAAAACTCTGAATTCTAATAGAGGGCTGTCAGACTTTGACCTGAGTGCAAAAATGGAGGCTCTAGACCCTTCCAGAGCCGAGATATCGAAATTCAAAATTTCGACCCCAAAAAAAAACGACAGTGTTACCCCTTTCGTTTTTTTTCATTTTGGGGTGAAAAATTAAGTTTCTCCAATCTTCTCAAAACTCTGGATTATGATAGAGGGCTGTGAGACTTTGACCTGAGTGCAAAAATGGAGGCTCTAGACCCTTCCAGAGCTGAGATATCGAAATTCAAAATTTCGACCCGAAAAAAAAACGACAGTGTTACCCCTTTCGTTTTTTTTTTTTCATTTTTGGGGGAAAAATTAAGTTTCTCCAATCTTCTCAAAACTCTGGATTCTGATAGAGGGCTGTGAGACTTTGACCTGAGTGCAAAAATGGAGGCTCTAGACCCTTCCAGAGCTGAGATATCGAAATTCAAAATTTCGACCCGAAAAAAAAACGACAGTGTTACCCCTTTCGTTTTTTTTCATTTTTGGGGGAAAAATTAAGTTTCTCCAATCTTCTCAAAACTCTGGATTATGATAGAGGGCTGTGAGACTTTGACCTGAGTGCAAAAATGGAGGCTCTAGACCCTTCCAGAGCTGAGATATCGAAATTCAAAATTTCGACCTGAAAAAAAAACGACAGTGTTACCCCTTTCGTTTTTTTTCATTTTTGGGCGAAAAATTAAGTTTCTTCAATCTTCTCAAAACTCTGGATTCTAATAGAGGGCTGTCAGACTTTGACCTGAGTGCAAAAATGGAGGCTCTAGACCCTTCCAGAGCTGAAATATCGAAATTCAAAATTTCGACCCGAAAAAAAACGACAGTGTTACCCCTTTCGTTTTTTTTCATTTTTGGGGGAAAAATTAAGTTTCTCCAATCTTCTCAAAACTCTGGATTATGATAGAGGGCTGTAAGACTTTGACCTGAGTGCAAAAATGGAGGCTCTAGACCCTTCCAGAGCTGAGATATCGAAATTCAAAATTTCGACCCGAAAAAAAAACGACAGTGTTACCCCTTTCGTTTTTTTTCATTTTTGGGCGAAAAATTAAGTTTCTCCAATCTTCTCAAAACTCTGGATTATGATAGAGGGCTGTGAGACTTTGACCTGAGTGCAAAAATGGAGGCTCTAAACCCTTCCAGAGCTGAGATATCGAAATTCAAAATTTCGACCCGAAAAAAAAACGACAGTGTTACCCCTTTCGTTTTTTTTTCATTTTTGGGGGAAAAATTAGGTTTCTCCAATCTTCTCAAAACTCTGGATTCTGATAGAGGGCTTTGAGACTTTGACCTGAGTGCAAAAATGGAGGCTCTAGACCCTTCCAGAGCTGAGATATCGAAATTCAAAATTTCGACCCGAAAAAAAAACGACAGTGTTACCCCTTTCGTTTTTTTTTCATTTTTGGGCGAAAAATTAAGTTTCTTCCATCTTCTCAAAACTCTGAATTCTAATAGAGGGCTGTCAGACTTTGACCTGAGTGCAAAAATGGAGGCTCTAGACCCTTCCAGAGCTGAGATATCGAAATTCAAAATTTCGACCCGAAAAAAAAACGACAGTGTTACCCCTTTCGGTTTTTTTTCATTTTTGGGCGAAAAATTAAGTTTCTTCCATCTTCTCAAAACTCTGAATTCTAATAGAGGGCTGTCAGACTTTGACCTGAGTGCAAAAATGGAGGCTCTAGACCCTTCCAGAGCTGAGATATCGAAATTCAAAATTTCGACCCGAAAAAAAAACGACAGTGTTACCCCTTTCGTTTTTTTTCATTTTTGGGCGAAAAATTAAGTTTCTCCAATCTTCTCAAAACTCTGGATTATGATAGAGGGCTGTGAGACTTTGACCTGAGTGCAAAAATGGAGGCTCTAGACACTTCCAGAGCTGAGATATCGAAATTCAAAATTTCGACCCGAAAAAAAAACGACAGTGTTACCCCTTTCGTTTTTTTTCATTTTTGGGGGAAAAATTAAGTTTCTCCAATCTTCTCAAAACTCTGGATTCTGATAGAGGGCTGTGAGACTTTGACCTGAGTGCAAAAATGGAGGCTCTAGACCCTTCCAGAGCTGAGATATCGAAATTCAAAATTTCGACCTGAAAAAAAAACGACAGTGTTACCCCTTTCGTTATTTTTCATTTTTGGGTGAAAAATTAAGTTTCTCCAATCTTCTCAAAACTCTGGATTATGATAGAGGGCTGTGAGACTTTGACCTGAGTGCAAAAATGGAGGCTCTAGACCCTTCCAGAGCTGAGATATCGAAATTCAAAATTTCGACCTGAAAAAAAAACGACAGTGTTACCCCTTTCGTTTTTTTCATTTTTGGGCGAAAAATTAAGTTTCTTCAATCTTCTCAAAACTCTGGATTCTAATAGAGGGCTGTCAGACTTTGACCTGAGTGCAAAAATGGAGGCTCTAGACCCTTCCAGAGCTGAGATATCGAAATTCAAAATTTCGACCCGAAAAAAAAACGACAGTGTTACCCCTTTCGTTTTTTTTCATTTTTGGGCGAAAAATTAAGTTTCTTCAATCTTCTCAAAACTCTGAATTCTAATAGAGGGCTGTCAGACTTTGACCTGAGTGCAAAAATGGAGGCTCTAGACCCTTCCAGAGCTGAGATATCGAAATTCAAAATTTCGACCCGAAAAAAAAACGACAGTGTTACCCCTTTCGTTTTTTTTCATTTTGGGGTGAAAAATTAAGTTTCTCCAATCTTCTCAAAACTCTGGATTATGATAGAGGGCTGTGAGACTTTGACCTGAGTGCAAAAATGGAGGCTCTAGACCCTTCCAGAGCTGAGATATCGAAATTCAAAATTTCGACCCGAAAAAAAAACGACAGTGTTACCCCTTTCGTTTTTTTTTTTTCATTTTTGGGGGAAAAATTAAGTTTCTCCAATCTTCTCAAAACTCTGGATTCTGATAGAGGGCTGTGAGACTTTGACCTGAGTGCAAAAATGGAGGCTCTAGACCCTTCCAGAGCTGAGATATCGAAATTCAAAATTTCGACCCGAAAAAAAAACGACAGTGTTACCCCTTTCGTTTTTTTTCATTTTTGGGGGAAAAATTAAGTTTCTCCAATCTTCTCAAAACTCTGGATTATGATAGAGGGCTGTGAGACTTTGACCTGAGTGCAAAAATGGAGGCTCTAGACCCTTCCAGAGCTGAGATATCGAAATTCAAAATTTCGACCTGAAAAAAAAACGACAGTGTTACCCCTTTCGTTTTTTTTTCATTTTTGGGCGAAAAATTAAGTTTCTTCAATCTTCTCAAAACTCTGGATTCTAATAGAGGGCTGTCAGACTTTGACCTGAGTGCAAAAATGGAGGCTCTAGACCCTTCCAGAGCTGAAATATCGAAATTCAAAATTTCGACCCGAAAAAAAAACGACAGTGTTACCCCTTTCGTTTTTTTTCATTTTTGGGGGAAAAATTAAGTTTCTCCAATCTTCTCAAAACTTTGGATTCTGATAGAGGGCTGTGAGACTTTGACCTGAGTGCAAAAATGGAGGCTCTAGACCCTTCCAGAGCTGAGATATCGAAATTCTAAATTTCGACCCGAAAAAAAAACGACAGTGTTACCCCTTTCGTTTTTTTTTTCATTTTTGGGCGAAAAATTAAGTTTCTCCAATCTTCTCAAAACTCTGGATTATGATAGAGGGCTGTAAGACTTTGACCTGAGTGCAAAAATGGAGGCTCTAGACCCTTCCAGAGCTGAGATATCGAAATTCAAAATTTCGACCCGAAAAAAAAACGACAGTGTTACCCCTTTCGTTTTTTTTCATTTTTGGGCGAAAAATTAAGTTTCTCCAATCTTCTCAAAACTCTGGATTATGATAGAGGGCTGTGAGACTTTGACCTGAGTGCAAAAATGGAGGCTCTAAACCCTTCCAGAGCTGAGATATCGAAATTCAAAATTTCGACCCGAAAAAAAAACGACAGTGTTACCCCTTTCGTTTTTTTTTCATTTTTGGGGGAAAAATTAGGTTTCTCCAATCTTCTCAAAACTCTGGATTCTGATAGAGGGCTGTGAGACTTTGACCTGAGTGCAAAAATGGAGGCTCTAGACCCTTCCAGAGCTGAGATATCGAAATTCAAAATTTCGACCCGAAAAAAAAACGACAGTGTTACCCCTTTCGTTTTTTTTTTCATTTTTGGGCGAAAAATTAAGTTTCTTCCATCTTCTCAAAACTCTGAATTCTAATAGAGGGCTGTCAGACTTTGACCTGAGTGCAAAAATGGAGGCTCTAGACCCTTCCAGAGCTGAGATATCGAAATTCAAAATTTTGACCCGAAAAAAAAACGACAGTGTTACCCCTTTCGTTTTTTTTCATTTTTGGGCGAAAAATTAAGTTTCTCCAATCTTCTCAAAACTCTGGATTATGATAGAGGGCTGTGAGACTTTGACCTGAGTGCAAAAATGGAGGCTCTAGACACTTCCAGAGCTGAGATATCGAAATTCAAAATTTCGACCCGAAAAAAAAACGACAGTGTTACCCCTTTCGTTTTTTTTCATTTTTGGGGGAAAAATTAAGTTTCTCCAATCTTCTCAAAACTCTGGATTCTGATAGAGGGCTGTGAGACTTTGACCTGAGTGCAAAAATGGAGGCTCTAGACCCTTCCAGAGCTGAGATATCGAAATTCAAAATTTCGACCCGAAAAAAAAAACGACAGTGTTACCCCTTTCGTTTTTTTTCATTTTTGGGTGAAAAATTAAGTTTCTCCAATCTTCTCAAAACTCTGGATTATGATAGAGGGCTGTGAGACTTTGACCTGAGTGCAAAAATGGAGGCTCTAGACCCTTCCAGAGCTGAGATATCGAAATTCAAAATTTCGACCTGAAAAAAAAACGACAGTGTTACCCCTTTCGTTTTTTTTCATTTTTGGGCGAAAAATTAAGTTTCTTCAATCTTCTCAAAACTCTGGATTCTAATAGAGGGCTGTCAGACTTTGACCTGAGTGCAAAAATGGAGGCTCTAGACCCTTCCAGAGCTGAGATATCGAAATTCAAAATTTCGACCCGAAAAAAAAACGACAGTGTTACCCCTTTCGTTTTTTTTCATTTTTGGGCGAAAAATTAAGTTTCTTCAATCTTCTCAAAACTCTGAATTCTAATAGAGGGCTGTCAGACTTTGACCTGAGTGCAAAAATGGAGGCTCTAGACCCTTCCAGAGCTGAGATATCGAAATTCAAAATTTCGACCCGAAAAAAAAACGACAGTGTTACCCCTTTCGTTTTTTTTCATTTTGGGGTGAAAAATTAAGTTTCTCCAATCTTCTCAAAACTCTGGATTATGATAGAGGGCTGTGAGACTTTGACCTGAGTGCAAAAATGGAGGCTCTAGACCCTTCCAGAGCTGAGATATCGAAATTCAAAATTTCGACCCGAAAAAAAAACGACAGTGTTACCCCTTTCGTTTTTTTTTTTTCATTTTTGGGGGAAAAATTAAGTTTCTCCAATCTTCTCAAAACTCTGGATTCTGATAGAGGGCTGTGAGACTTTGACCTGAGTGCAAAAACGGAGGCTCTAGACCCTTCCAGAGCTGAGATATCGAAATTCAAAATTTCGACCCGAAAAAAAAACGACAGTGTTACCCCTTTCGTTTTTTTTCATTTTGGGGTGAAAAATTAAGTTTCTCCAATCTTCTCAAAACTCTGGATTATGATAGAGGGCTGTGAGACTTTGACCTGAGTGCAAAAATGGAGGCTCTAGACCCTTCCAGAGCTGAGATATCGAAATTCAAAATTTCGACCCGAAAAAAAAACGACAGTGTTACCCCTTTCGTTTTTTTTTTTTCATTTTTGGGGGAAAAATTAAGTTTCTCCAATCTTCTCAAAACTCTGGATTCTGATAGAGGGCTGTGAGACTTTGACCTGAGTGCAAAAATGGAGGCTCTAGACCCTTCCAGAGCTGAGATATCGAAATTCAAAATTTCGACCCGAAAAAAGAACGATAGTGTTACCCCTTTCGTTTTTTTTCATTTTGGGGTGAAAAATTAAGTTTCTCCAATCTTCTCAAAACTCTGGATTATGATAGAGGGCTGTGAGACTTTGACCTGAGTGCAAAAATGGAGGCTCTAGACCCTTCCAGAGCTGAGATATCGAAATTCAAAATTTCGACCCGAAAAAAAAACGACAGTGTTACCCCTTTCGTTTTTTTTTTTCATTTTTGGGGGAAAAATTAAGTTTCTCCAATCTTCTCAAAACTCTGGATTCTGATAGAGGGCTGTGAGACTTTGACCTGAGTGCAAAAATGGAGGCTCTAGACCCTTCCAGAGCTGAGATATCGAAATTCAAAATTTCGACCCGAAAAAAAAACGACAGTGTTACCCCTTTCGTTTTTTTTCATTTTTGGCCGAAAAATTAAGTTTCTCCAATCTTCTCAAAACTCTGGATTATGATAGAGGGCTGTGAGACTTTGACCTGAGTGCAAAAATGGAGGCTCTAGACACTTCCAGAGCTGAGATATCGAAATTCAAAATTTTGACCCGAAAAAAAAACGACAGTGTTACCCCTTTCGTTTTTTTTCATTTTTGGGGGAAAAATTAAGTTTCTCCAATCTTCTCAAAACTCTGGATTCTGATAGAGGGCTGTGAGACTTTGACCTGAGTGCAAAAATGGAGGCTCTAGACCCTTCCAGAGCTGAGATATCGAAATTCAAAATTTCGACCCGAAAAAAAAACGACAGTGTTACCCCTTTCGTTTTTTTTCATTTTTGGGTGAAAAATTAAGTTTCTCCAATCTTCTCAAAACTCTGGATTATGATAGAGGGCTGTGAGACTTTGACCTGAGTGCAAAAATGGAGGCTCTAGACCCTTCCAGAGCTGAGATATCGAAATTCAAAATTTCGACCCGAAAAAAAAACGACAGTGTTACCCCTTTCGTTTTTTTTTTTCATTTTTGGGCGAAAAATTAAGTTTCTTCAATCCTCTCAAAACTCTGGATTCTAATAGAGGGCTGTCAGACTTTGACCTGAGTGCAAAAATGGAGGCTCTAGACCCTTCCAGAGCTGAGATATCGAAATTCAAAATTTCGACCCGAAAAAAAAAACGACAGTGTTACCCCTTTCGTTTTTTTTTCATTTTTGGGCGAAAAATTAAGTTTCTCCAATCTTCTCAAAACTCTGGATTCTGATAGAGGGCTGTGAGACTTTGACCTGAGTGCAAAAATGGAGGCTCTAGACCCTTCCAGAGCTGAGATTTTGAAATTCAAAATTTCGACCCGAAAAAAAAACGACAGCGTTACCCCTTTCGTTTTTTTTTCATTTTTGGGCGAAAAATTAAGTTTCTCCAATCTTCTCAAAACTCTGGGTTATGATAGAGGGCTGTGAGACTTTGACCTGAGTGCAAAAATGGAGGCTCTAGACCCTTCCAGAGCTGAGATATCGAAATTCAAAATTTCGACCCGAAAAAAAAACGACAGTGTTACCCCTTTCGTTTTTTTTCATTTTTGGGGGAAAAATTAAGTTTCTCCAATCTTCTCAAAACTCTGGATTATGATAGAGGGCTGTAAGACTTTGACCTGAGTGCAAAAATGGAGGCTCTAGACCCTTCCAGAGCTGAGATATCGAAATTCAAAATTTCGACCCGAAAAAAAAACGACAGTGTTACCCCTTTCGTTTTTTTTCATTTTTGGGCGAAAAATTAAGTTTCTCCAATCTTCTCAAAACTCTGGATTATGATAGAGGGCTGTGAGACTTTGACCTGAGTGCAAAAATGGAGGCTCTAAACCCTTCCAGAGCTGAGATATCGAAATTCAAAATTTCGACCCGAAAAAAAAACGACAGTGTTACCCCTTTCTTTTTTTTTCTTTTTTGGGGGGAAAATTAGGTTCCTCCAATCTTCTCAAAACTCTGGATTCTGATAGAGGGCTGTGAGACTTTGACCTGAGTGCAAAAATGGAGGCTCTAGACCCTTCCAGAGCTGAGATATCGAAATTCAAAATTTCGACACGAAAAAAAAACGACAGTGTTACCCCTTTCGTTTTTTTTTTTTCATTTTTGGGGGAAAAATTAAGTTTCTCCAATCTTCTCAAAACTCTGGATTCTGATAGAGGGCTGTGAGACTTTGACCTGAGTGCAAAAATGGAGGCTCTAGACCCTTCCAGAGCTGAGATATCGAAATTCAAAATTTCGACCCGAAAAAAAAACGACAGTGTTACCCCTTTCGTTTTTTTTCATTTTTGGCCGAAAAATTAAGTTTCTCCAATCTTCTCAAAACTCTGGATTATGATAGAGGGCTGTGAGACTTTGACCTGAGTGCAAAAATGGAGGCTCTAGACACTTCCAGAGCTGAGATATCGAAATTCAAAATTTTGACCCGAAAAAAAAACGACAGTGTTACCCCTTTCGTTTTTTTTCATTTTTGGGGGAAAAATTAAGTTTCTCCAATCTTCTCAAAACTCTGGATTCTGATAGAGGGCTGTGAGACTTTGACCTGAGTGCAAAAATGGAGGCTCTAGACCCTTCCAGAGCTGAGATATCGAAATTCAAAATTTCGACCCGAAAAAAAAACGACAGTGTTACCCCTTTCGTTTTTTTTCATTTTTGGGTGAAAAATTAAGTTTCTCCAATCTTCTCAAAACTCTGGATTATGATAGAGGGCTGTGAGACTTTGACCTGAGTGCAAAAATGGAGGCTCTAGACCCTTCCAGAGCTGAGATATCGAAATTCAAAATTTCGACCCGAAAAAAAAACGACAGTGTTACCCCTTTCGTTTTTTTTTTTCATTTTTGGGCGAAAAATTAAGTTTCTTCAATCCTCTCAAAACTCTGGATTCTAATAGAGGGCTGTCAGACTTTGACCTGAGTGCAAAAATGGAGGCTCTAGACCCTTCCAGAGCTGAGATATCGAAATTCAAAATTTCGACCCGAAAAAAAAAACGACAGTGTTACCCCTTTCGTTTTTTTTCATTTTTGGGCGAAAAATTAAGTTTCTCCAATCTTCTCAAAACTCTGGATTCTGATAGAGGGCTGTGAGACTTTGACCTGAGTGCAAAAATGGAGGCTCTAGACCCTTCCAGAGCTGAGATTTTGAAATTCAAAATTTCGACCCGAAAAAAAAACGACAGCGTTACCCCTTTCGTTTTTTTTCATTTTTGGGCGAAAAATTAAGTTTCTCCAATCTTCTCAAAACTCTGGGTTATGATAGAGGGCTGTGAGACTTTGACCTGAGTGCAAAAATGGAGGCTCTAGACCCTTCCAGAGCTGAGATATCGAAATTCAAAATTTCGACCCGAAAAAAAAACGACAGTGTTACCCCTTTCGTTTTTTTTCATTTTTGGGGGAAAAATTAAGTTTCTCCAATCTTCTCAAAACTCTGGATTATGATAGAGGGCTGTAAGACTTTGACCTGAGTGCAAAAATGGAGGCTCTAGACCCTTCCAGAGCTGAGATATCGAAATTCAAAATTTCGACCCGAAAAAAAAACGACAGTGTTACCCCTTTCGTTTTTTTTCATTTTTGGGCGAAAAATTAAGTTTCTCCAATCTTCTCAAAACTCTGGATTATGATAGAGGGCTGTGAGACTTTGACCTGAGTGCAAAAATGGAGGCTCTAAACCCTTCCAGAGCTGAGATATCGAAATTCTAAATTTCGACCCGAAAAAAAAACGACAGTGTTACCCCTTTCTTTTTTTTTCTTTTTTGGGGGGAAAATTAGGTTCCTCCAATCTTCTCAAAACTCTGGATTCTGATAGAGGGCTGTGAGACTTTGACCTGAGTGCAAAAATGGAGGCTCTAGACCCTTCCAGAGCTGAGATATCGAAATTCAAAATTTCGACCCGAAAAAAAAACGACAGTGTTACCCCTTTCGTTTTTTTTTTTCATTTTTGGGGGAAAAATTAAGTTTCTCCAATCTTCTCAAAACTCTGGATTCTGATAGAGGGCTGTGAGACTTTGACCTGAGTGCAAAAATGGAGGCTCTAGACCCTTCCAGAGCTGAGATATCGAAATTCAAAATTTCGACCTGAAAAAAAAACGACAGTGTTACCCCTTTCGTTTTTTTTCATTTTTGGGCGAAAAATTAAGTTTCTTCAACCTTCTCAAAACTCTGGATTATGATAGAGGGCTGTAAGACTTTGACCTGAGTGCAAAAATGGAGGCTCTAGACCCTTCCAGAGCTGAGATATCGAAATTCAAAATTTCGACCCGAAAAAAAAACGACAGTGTTACCCCTTTCGTTTTTTTTCATTTTTGGGCGAAAAATTAAGTTTCTCCAATCTTCTCAAAACTCTGGATTATGATAGAGGGCTGTGAGACTTTGACCTGAGTGCAAAAATGGAGGCTCTAAACCCTTCCAGAGCTGAGATATCGAAATTCAAAATTTCGACCCGAAAAAAAAACGACAGTGTTACCCCTTTCGTTTTTTTTTTTCATTTTTGGGGGAAAAATTAGGTTTCTCCAATCTTCTCAAAACTCTGGATTCTGATAGAGGGCTGTGAGACTTTGACCTGAGTGCAAAAATGGAGGCTCTAGACCCTTCCAGAGCTGAGATATCGAAATTCAAAATTTCGACCCGAAAAAAAAACGACAGTGTTACCCCTTTCGTTTTTTTTTTTCATTTTTGGGGGAAAAATTAAGTTTCTCCAATCTTCTCAAAACTCTGGATTCTGATAGAGGGCTGTGAGACTTTGACCTGAGTGCAAAAATGGAGGCTCTAGACCCTTCCAGAGCTGAGATATCGAAATTCAAAATTTCGACCTGAAAAAAAAACGACAGTGTTACCCCTTTCGTTTTTTTTTCATTTTTGGGCGAAAAATTAAGTTTCTTCAATCTTCTCAAAACTCTGAATTCTAATAGAGGGCTGTCAGACTTTGACCTGAGTGCAAAAATGGAGGCTCTAGACCCTTCCAGAGCTGAGATATCGAAATTCAAAATTTCGACCCGAAAAAAAAACGACAGTGTTACCCCTTTCGTTTTTTTTTCATTTTTGGGCGAAAAATTAAGTTTCTCCAATCTTCTCAAAACTCTGGATTATGATAGAGGGCTGTGAGACTTTGACCTGAGTGCAAAAATGGAGGCTCTAGACCCTTCCAGAGCTGAGATATCGAAATTCAAAATTTCGACCTGAAAAAAAAACGACAGTGTTACCCCTTTCGTTTTTTTTCATTTTTGGGCGAAAAATTAAGTTTCTTCCATCTTCTCAAAACTCTGAATTCTAATAGAGGGCTGTCAGACTTTGACCTGAGTGCAAAAATGGAGGCTCTAGACCCTTCCAGAGCTGAGATATCGAAATTCAAAATTTCGACCCGAAAAAAAAACGACAGTGTTACCCCTTTCGTTTTTTTTCATTTTTGGGCGAAAAATTAAGTTTCTCCAATCTTCTCAAAACTCTGGATTATGATAGAGGGCTGTGAGACTTTGACCTGAGTGCAAAAATGGAGGCTCTAGACACTTCCAGAGCTGAGATATCGAAATTCAAAATTTCGACCCGAAAAAAAAACGACAGTGTTACCCCTTTCGTTTTTTTTTCATTTTTGGGGGAAAAATTAAGTTTCTCCAATCTTCTCAAAACTCTGGATTCTGATAGAGGGCTGTGAGACTTTGACCTGAGTGCAAAAATGGAGGCTCTAGACCCTTCCAGAGCTGAGATATCGAAATTCAAAATTTCGACCCGAAAAAAAAACGACAGTGTTACCCCTTTCGTTTATTTTCATTTTTGGGTGAAAAATTAAGTTTCTCCAATCTTCTCAAAACTCTGGATTATGATAGAGGGCTGTGAGACTTTGACCTGAGTGCAAAAATGGAGGCTCTAAACCCTTCCAGAGCTGAGATATCGAAATTCAAAATTTCGACCCGAAAAAAAAAACGACAGTGTTACCCCTTTCGTTTTTTTTTTTCATTTTTGGGGGAAAAATTAAGTTTCTCCAATCTTCTCAAAACTCTGGATTCTGATAGAGGGCTGTGAGACTTTGACCTGAGTGCAAAAATGGAGGCTCTAGACCCTTCCAGAGCTGAGATATCGAAATTCAAAATTTCGACCTGAAAAAAAAACGACAGTGTTACCCCTTTCGTTTTTTTTCATTTTTGGGCGAAAAATTAAGTTTCTTCAACCTTCTCAAAACTCTGGATTATGATAGAGGGCTGTAAGACTTTGACCTGAGTGCAAAAATGGAGGCTCTAGACCCTTCCAGAGCTGAGATATCGAAATTCAAAATTTCGACCCGAAAAAAAAACGACAGTGTTACCCCTTTCGTTTTTTTTCATTTTTGGGCGAAAAATTAAGTTTCTCCAATCTTCTCAAAACTCTGGATTATGATAGAGGGCTGTGAGACTTTGACCTGAGTGCAAAAATGGAGGCTCTAAACCCTTCCAGAGCTGAGATATCGAAATTCAAAATTTCGACCCGAAAAAAAAACGACAGTGTTACCCCTTTCGTTTTTTTTTTTCATTTTTGGGGGAAAAATTAGGTTTCTCCAATCTTCTCAAAACTCTGGATTCTGATAGAGGGCTGTGAGACTTTGACCTGAGTGCAAAAATGGAGGCTCTAGACCCTTCCAGAGCTGAGATATCGAAATTCAAAATTTCGACCCGAAAAAAAAACGACAGTGTTACCCCTTTCGTTTTTTTTTTTCATTTTTGGGGGAAAAATTAAGTTTCTCCAATCTTCTCAAAACTCTGGATTCTGATAGAGGGCTGTGAGACTTTGACCTGAGTGCAAAAATGGAGGCTCTAGACCCTTCCAGAGCTGAGATATCGAAATTCAAAATTTCGACCTGAAAAAAAAACGACAGTGTTACCCCTTTCGTTTTTTTTTCATTTTTGGGCGAAAAATTAAGTTTCTTCAATCTTCTCAAAACTCTGAATTCTAATAGAGGGCTGTCAGACTTTGACCTGAGTGCAAAAATGGAGGCTCTAGACCCTTCCAGAGCTGAGATATCGAAATTCAAAATTTCGACCCGAAAAAAAATCGACAGTGTTACCCCTTTCGTTTTTTTTTCATTTTTGGGCGAAAAATTAAGTTTCTCCAATCTTCTCAAAACTCTGGATTATGATAGAGGGCTGTGAGACTTTGACCTGAGTGCAAAAATGGAGGCTCTAGACCCTTCCAGAGCTGAGATATCGAAATTCAAAATTTCGACCTGAAAAAAAAACGACAGTGTTACCCCTTTCGTTTTTTTTCATTTTTGGGCGAAAAATTAAGTTTCTTCCATCTTCTCAAAACTCTGAATTCTAATAGAGGGCTGTCAGACTTTGACCTGAGTGCAAAAATGGAGGCTCTAGACCCTTCCAGAGCTGAGATATCGAAATTCAAAATTTCGACCCGAAAAAAAAACGACAGTGTTACCCCTTTCGTTTTTTTTCATTTTTGGGCGAAAAATTAAGTTTCTCCAATCTTCTCAAAACTCTGGATTATGATAGAGGGCTGTGAGACTTTGACCTGAGTGCAAAAATGGAGGCTCTAGACACTTCCAGAGCTGAGATATCGAAATTCAAAATTTCGACCCGAAAAAAAAACGACAGTGTTACCCCTTTCGTTTTTTTTTCATTTTTGGGGGAAAAATTAAGTTTCTCCAATCTTCTCAAAACTCTGGATTCTGATAGAGGGCTGTGAGACTTTGACCTGAGTGCAAAAATGGAGGCTCTAGACCCTTCCAGAGCTGAGATATCGAAATTCAAAATTTCAACCCGAAAAAAAAAACTACAGTGTTACCCCTTTCATTTTTTTTTCATTGTTGGGCGAAAAATTAAGTTTCTTCAATCTTCTCAAAACTCTGAATTCTAATAGAGGGCTGTCAGACTTTGACCTGAGTGCAAAAATGGAGGCTCTAGACCCTTCCAGAGCTGAGATATCGAAATTCAAAATTTCGACCCGAAAAAAAAACGACAGTGTTACCCCTTTCGTTTTTTTTCATTTTTGGGCGAAAAATTAAGTTTCTCCAATCTTCTCAAAACTCTGGATTATGATAGAGGGCTGTGAGACTTTGACCTGAGTGCAAAAATGGAGGCTCTAGACACTTCCAGAGCTGAGATATCGAAATTCAAAATTTCGACCCGAAAAAAAAACGACAGTGTTACCCCTTTCGTTTTTTTTTAATTTTTGGGGGAAAAATTAAGTTTCTCCAATCTTCTCAAAACTCTGGATTCTGATAGAGGGCTGTGAGACTTTGACCTGAGTGCAAAAATGGAGGCTCTAGACCCTTCCAGAGCTGAGATATCGAAATTCAAAATTTCGACCCGAAAAAAAAACGACAGTGTTACCCCTTTCGTTTTTTTTCATTTTTGGGTGAAAAATTAAGTTTCTCCAATCTTCTCAAAACTCTGGATTATGATAGAGGGCTGTGAGACTTTGACCTGAGTGCAAAAATGGAGGCTCTAGACCCTTCCAGAGCTGAGATATCGAAATTCAAAATTTCGACCCGAAAAAAAAACTCTGGATTCTAATAGAGGGCTGTCAGACTTTAACCTGAGTGCAAAAATGGAGGCTCTAGACCCTTCCAGAGCTGAGATATCGAAATTCAAAATTTCGACCCGAAAAAAAAACGACAGTGTTACCCCTTTCGTTTTTTTTTTTTCATTTTTGGGCGAAAAATTAAGTTTCTCCAATCTTCTCAAAACTCTGGATTATGATAGAGGGCTGTGAGACTTTGACCTGAGTGCAAAAATGGAGGCTCTAGACCCTTCCAGAGCTGAGATATCGAAATTCAAAATTTCGACCCGAAAAAAAAACGACAGTGTTACCCCTTTCGTTTTTTTTTTCATTTTTGGGCGAAAAATTAAGTTTCTCCAATCTTCTCAAAACTCTGGATTATGATAGAGGGCTGTGAGACTTTGACCTGAGTGCAAAAATGGAGGCTCTAGACCCTTCCAGAGCTGAGATATCGAAACTCAAATATTCGACCAGAAAAAAGGTTTTAGGGAATGTATTCAAATATAAAGTAAGGTTATTTTTAATACATTCACATTGTGCTGTTAAAATGACTGCTTTTGTGTAAGGTTTGTACATTTTTGTTGGATTTGAAATGTCTGCAGACTGGTGTGAGCACTAAGGATGAGGAGCCCAGAGCTGAATCCTGGAAGTGGTCCCATGGATGAGTCCCTCCATCTCTCCAACTGCCCTTACGAGAACCTCGATGGCTCCATCTGCCCTTATTGCCTCAGATTGAGAAGCGCTTGCAGTAGCACGTGGTGTTCAGCGCCTGTAAATACATGCTTGTAGTTTGAATAAAGCTTTGTTTAATGTGTTGTTGACTTGTATATGTATTTGTTTGTGATGGTTATTTTTATTTTTTGGACATTTAATTGAAGTTTCCTTCATGATAAAAACTACTTTACTGCACTCAGCTGGGGCCCCTGAGTCCTTAGCACCAAGCGCCATCCCATAATTCCACCGCCCACGAACCCACTATTTTTATAATGGCATAATGCTACGTGGGATCTCAATATCTCAGCACTGGAAGGGTATAGAGCCTCCATTTTTGCACTCAGGTCTAAGTCTCAAAGTTTCTCCAATCTTCTCAAATCTCTGGATTCTGATAGAGGGCTGTGAGACTTTGACCTGAGTGCAAAAATGGAGGCTCTAGACCCTTCCAGGGCTGAGATATCGAAATTCAAAATTTCGACCCGAAAAAAAAACGACAGTGTTACCCCTTTCGGTTTTTTTTTCATTTTTGGGCGAAAAATTAAGTTTCTCCAATCTTCTCAAAACTCTGGATTATGATAGAGGGCTGTGAGACTTTGACCTGAGTGCAAAAATGGAGGCTCTAGACCAGCCTTTCTCAAAGTGGGTGCCGCGGCACACTGGGGTGCCCCCTGACTGTGTCAGGGGTGCCGCCAAAAAATTACGTAGGCTAAAAAAAAAATATATATATATATATATATATATATATATATATAATAATAAACATATTTGAATTTACATATTTACATTCTTCTTTTTAAACATATGAACGTACATAAATTGTAAATTCATTTTAGATAAATATATAAAATGAAGCATAAACATCCGTCTCACAAGACCGAAGCAAGACACAAACACAACTTGACGCAAGTGACGGAATCCATAGCAACGCGTTATAGCAACAACACTTCAGACTGACAGAAACGTAAAAATAAACGTGAATTTAGGCCACTTCAGTTACAGCATCATGGATCGTTTTTTGAAAAGAAAATCCCCACAAGAACCGGACAGTTTTTCTGTGAAATGGAGCCTCAGCCTACTACTTCCTCCTCCAGCTCTGAATCGGCACCAAAGGTCGCAAAGGTAACGTTAGACAAGGCTAAAATGAGAACATACAACGACAGTTAGGCTACCTAAAATTTGGCTTCATCAGTGGTACTGGGGATGCAACATGCCCTCTCCGTTTGTGTCTAACTTAAGACACCTGACCGTCTCTCATCCATCCCTGCCTAGATAGGGCGGCTGTGTGCATCGCACCAGGCTCACGTCTGGTCACCCCCACCGCCGGCTTGTGTGAGCGCGTATGCGCGCTGCATGCACGCATGTAGATCTTTCTCCCTCTCTCGTTGTGGATTATTGTTTGTGTGTGTGGGTGTATGTGTATGTGGGTGTGTGTGCATGCGCATGGCACGGATGAAAACAAGCACTATATGGTAAAACATTCTTGCTTATCTCTGGTGCATTTTTTTAACATGCATATTTTTCTTATCGCATTGTATATATATATATATATATATATATATATATTTTTTTTAAATATATATATATATATATATATATATATATATATATATATATATATATATATATATATTAATGTCTGCCCCTTTTTAATTTTATTTTAACTGCATCCTGCACTTCATTTGAGTTCTCCTGGTCTGGATTTGTTATTGGGTTCTTGTATTGGGTGGCCCACCTCTTACGGTTTTATGGCATTTGTGTCTCTGATTAGTTATTTTGTGAATTACTTTGCAAACCTGTGTTTTTAAAGTTTTTATTATTATTGTTATTACAGTTCATATTATGCTCTGTTCATTGCTGTTCTGTCTAACTAAACAAGACATTTGCATTTACATTTGGGTTATGCAGTGTTTTTAAATGATATTTTACACTGGGGTGCCTTGTGATTTTATGCACTTTTGAAAGGTGCCCTGACTGAAAAAAGTTTGAGAAAGGCTGCTCTAGACCCTTCCAGAGCTGAGATATCGAAACTCAAATATTCGACCAGAAAAAAGGTTTTAGGGAATGTATTCAAATATAAAGTAAGGTTATTTTTAATACATTCACATTGTGCTGTTAAAATGACTGCTTTTGTGTAAGGTTTGTACATTTTTGTTGGATTTGAAATGTCTGCAGACTGGTGTGAGCACTAAGGATGAGGAGCCCAGAGCTGAATCCTGGAAGTGGTCCCATGGATGAGTCCCTCCATCTCTCCAACTGCCCTTACGAGAACCTCGATGGCTCCATCTGCCCTTATTGCCTCAGATTGAGAAGCGCTTGCAGTAGCACGTGGTGTTCAGCGCCTGTAAATACATGCTTGTAGTTTGAATAAAGCTTTGTTTAATGTGTTGTTGACTTGTATATGTATTTGTTTGTGATGGTTATTTTTATTTTTTGGACATTTAATTGAAGTTTCCTTCATGATAAAAACTACTTTACTGCACTCAGCTGGGGCCCCTGAGTCCTTAGCACCAAGCGCCATCCCATAATTCCACCGCCCACGAACCCACTATTTTTATAATGGCATAATGCTACGTGGGATCTCAATATCTCAGCACTGGAAGGGTATAGAGCCTCCATTTTTGCACTCAGGTCTAAGTCTCAAAGTTTCTCCAATCTTCTCAAATCTCTGGATTCTGATAGAGGGCTGTGAGACTTTGACCTGAGTGCAAAAATGGAGGCTCTAGACCCTTCCAGAGCTGAGATATCGAAATTCAAAATTTCGACCCGAAAAAAAAACGACAGTGTTACCCCTTTCGTTTTTTTTCATTTTTGGGCGAAAAATTAAGTTTCTCCAATCTTCTCAAAACTCTGGATTATGATAGAGGGCTGTGAGACTTTGACCTGAGTGCAAAAATTGAGGCTCTAGACCCTTCCAGAGCTGAGATATCGAAATTCAAAATTTCTACCCGAAAAAAAAACGACAGTGTTACCCCTTTCGTTTTTTTTCATTTTTGGGCGAAAAATTAATTTTCTCCAATCTTCTCAAAACTCTGGATTATGATAGAGGGCTGTGAGACTTTGACCTGAGTGCAAAAATGGAGGCTCTAGACCCTTCCAGAGCTGAGATATTGAAATTCAAAATTTCGACCCGAAAAAAAAACGACAGTGTTACTACCCCTTTCGTTTTGTTTCATTTTTGGGCGAAAAATTAAGTTTCTCCAATCTTTTCAAAACTCTGGATTATGATAGAGGGCTGTGAGACTTTGACCTGAGTGCAAAAATGGAGGCTCTAGACCCTTCCAGGGCTGAGATATCGAAATTCAAAATTTCGACCCGAAAAAAAAACGACAGTGTTACCCCTTTCGTTTTTTTTCATTTTTGGGGGAAAAATTAAGTTTCTCCAATCTTCTCAAAACTCTGGATTCTGATAGAGGGCTGTGAGACTTTGACCTGAGTGCAAAAATGGAGGCTCTAGACCCTTCCAGAGCTGAGATATCGAAATTCAAAATTTCGACCCGAAAAAAAAACGACAGTGTTACCCCTTTCGTTTTTTTTCATTTTGGGGTGAAAAATTAAGTTTCTCCAATCTTTTCAAAACTCTGGATTATGATAGAGGGCTGTGAGACTTTGACCTGAGTGCAAAAATGGAGGCTCTAGACCCTTCCAGAGCTGAGATATCGAAATTCAAAATTTCGACCCGAAAAAAAAACTACAGTGTTACCCCTTTCGTTTTTTTTCATTTTTGGGCAAAAAATTAAGTTTCTTCAATCTTCTCAAAACTCTGGATTCTAATAGAGGGCTGTTAGACTTTGACCTGAGTGCAAAAATGGAGGCTCTAGACCCTTCCAGAGCTGAGATATCGAAATTCAAAATTTCGACCCGAAAAAAAAACGACAGTGTTACCCCTTTCGTTTTTTTTTCATTTTTGGGCGAAAAATTAAGTTTCTCCAATCTTCTCAAAACTCTGGATTATGATAGAGGGCTGTGAGACTTTGACCTGTGTGCAAAAATGGAGGCTCTAGACCCTTCCAGGGCTGAGATATCGAAATTCAAAATTTCGACCCGAAAAAAAACGACAGTGTTACCCCTTTCGTTTTTTTTTTTCATTTTTGGGCGAAAAATTACGTTTCTCCAATCTTCTCAAAACTCTGGATTATGATAGAGGGCTGTGAGACTTTGACCTGAGTGCAAAAATGGAGGCTCTAGACACTTCCAGAGCTGAGATATCGAAATTCAAAATTTCGACCCGAAAAAAAAAACGACAGTGTTACCCCTTTCGTTTTTTTTCATTTTTGGGGGAAAAATTAAGTTTCTCCAATCTTCTCAAAACTCTGGATTCTGATAGAGGGCTGTGAGACTTTGACCTGAGTGCAAAAATGGAGGCTCTAGACCCTTCCAGAGCTGAGATATCGAAATTCAAAATTTCGACCCGAAAAAAAAACGACAGTGTTACCCCTTTCGTTTTTTTTCATTTTGGGGTGAAAAATTAAGTTTCTCCAATCTTTTCAAAACTCTGGATTATGATAGAGGGCTGTGAGACTTTGACCTGAGTGCAAAAATGGAGGCTCTAGACCCTTCCAGAGCTGAGATATCGAAATTCAAAATTTCGACCCGAAAAAAAAACTACAGTGTTACCCCTTTCGTTTTTTTTCATTTTTGGGCAAAAAATTAAGTTTCTTCAATCTTCTCAAAACTCTGGATTCTAATAGAGGGCTGTTAGACTTTGACCTGAGTGCAAAAATGGAGGCTCTAGACCCTTCCAGAGCTGAGATATCGAAATTCAAAATTTCGACCCGAAAAAAAAACGACAGTGTTACCCCTTTCGTTTTTTTTTCATTTTTGGGCGAAAAATTAAGTTTCTCCAATCTTCTCAAAACTCTGGATTATGATAGAGGGCTGTGAGACTTTGACCTGTGTGCAAAAATGGAGGCTCTAGACCCTTCCAGGGCTGAGATATCGAAATTCAAAATTTCGACCCGAAAAAAAACGACAGTGTTACCCCTTTCGTTTTTTTTTTCATTTTTGGGCGAAAAATTACGTTTCTCCAATCTTCTCAAAACTCTGGATTATGATAGAGGGCTGTGAGACTTTGACCTGAGTGCAAAAATGGAGGCTCTAGACACTTCCAGAGCTGAGATATCGAAATTCAAAATTTCTACCCGAAAAAAAAAACGACAGTGTTACCCCTTTCGTTTTTTTTCATTTTTGGGGGAAAAATTAAGTTTCTCCAATCTTCTCAAAACTCTGGATTCTGATAGAGGGCTGTGAGACTTTGACCTGAGTGCAAAAATGGAGGCTCTAGACCCTTCCAGAGCTGAGATATCGAAATTCAAAATTTCGACCCGAAAAAAAAAACGACAGTGTTACCCCTTTCGTTTTTTTTCATTTTTGGGGGAAAAATTAAGTTTCTCCAATCTTCTCAAAACTCTGGATTCTGATAGAGGGCTGTGAGACTTTGACCTGAGTGCAAAAATGGAGGCTCTAGACCCTTCCAGGGCTGAGATATCGAAATTCAAAATTTCGACCCGAAAAAAAAACGACAGTGTTACCCCTTTCGTTTTTTTTCATTTTTGGGGGAAAAATTAAGTTTCTCCAATCTTCTCAAAACTCTGGATTCTGATAGAGGGCTGTGAGACTTTGACCTGAGTGCAAAAATGGAGGCTCTAGACCCTTCCAGAGCTGAGATATCGAAATTCAAAATTTCGACCCGAAAAAAAAACGACAGTGTTACCCCTTTCGTTTTTTTTCATTTTGGGGTGAAAAATTAAGTTTCTCCAATCTTTTCAAAACTCTGGATTATGATAGAGGGCTGTGAGACTTTGACCTGAGTGCAAAAATGGAGGCTCTAGACCCTTCCAGAGCTGAGATATCGAAATTCAAAATTTCGACCCGAAAAAAAAACTACAGTGTTACCCCTTTCGTTTTTTTTCATTTTTGGGCAAAAAATTAAGTTTCTTCAATCTTCTCAAAACTCTGGATTCTAATAGAGGGCTGTTAGACTTTGACCTGAGTGCAAAAATGGAGGCTCTAGACCCTTCCAGAGCTGAGATATCGAAATTCAAAATTTCGACCCGAAAAAAAAACGACAGTGTTACCCCTTTCGTTTTTTTTTCATTTTTGGGCGAAAAATTAAGTTTCTCCAATCTTCTCAAAACTCTGGATTATGATAGAGGGCTGTGAGACTTTGACCTGTGTGCAAAAATGGAGGCTCTAGACCCTTCCAGGGCTGAGATATCGAAATTCAAAATTTCGACCCGAAAAAAAACGACAGTGTTACCCCTTTCGTTTTTTTTTTTCATTTTTGGGCGAAAAATTACGTTTCTCCAATCTTCTCAAAACTCTGGATTATGATAGAGGGCTGTGAGACTTTGACCTGAGTGCAAAAATGGAGGCTCTAGACACTTCCAGAGCTGAGATATCGAAATTCAAAATTTCGACCCGAAAAAAAAAACGACAGTGTTACCCCTTTCGTTTTTTTTTCATTTTTGGGGGAAAAATTAAGTTTCTCCAATCTTCTCAAAACTCTGGATTCTGATAGAGGGCTGTGAGACTTTGACCTGAGTGCAAAAATGGAGGCTCTAGACCCTTCCAGAGCTGAGATATCGAAATTCAAAATTTCGACCCGAAAAAAAAACGACAGTGTTACCCCTTTCGTTTTTTTTCATTTTGGGGTGAAAAATTAAGTTTCTCCAATCTTTTCAAAACTCTGGATTATGATAGAGGGCTGTGAGACTTTGACCTGAGTGCAAAAATGGAGGCTCTAGACCCTTCCAGAGCTGAGATATCGAAATTCAAAATTTCGACCCGAAAAAAAAACTACAGTGTTACCCCTTTCGTTTTTTTTCATTTTTGGGCAAAAAATTAAGTTTCTTCAATCTTCTCAAAACTCTGGATTCTAATAGAGGGCTGTTAGACTTTGACCTGAGTGCAAAAATGGAGGCTCTAGACCCTTCCAGAGCTGAGATATCGAAATTCAAAATTTCGACCCGAAAAAAAAACGACAGTGTTACCCCTTTCGTTTTTTTTTCATTTTTGGGCGAAAAATTAAGTTTCTCCAATCTTCTCAAAACTCTGGATTATGATAGAGGGCTGTGAGACTTTGACCTGTGTGCAAAAATGGAGGCTCTAGACCCTTCCAGGGCTGAGATATCGAAATTCAAAATTTCGACCCGAAAAAAAACGACAGTGTTACCCCTTTCGTTTTTTTTTTCATTTTTGGGCGAAAAATTACGTTTCTCCAATCTTCTCAAAACTCTGGATTATGATAGAGGGCTGTGAGACTTTGACCTGAGTGCAAAAATGGAGGCTCTAAACCCTTCCAGAGCTGAGATATCGAAATTCAAAATTTCGACCCGAAAAAAAAAACGACAGTGTTACCCCTTTCGTTTTTTTTTTTCATTTTTGGGGGAAAAATTAAGTTTCTCCAATCTTCTCAAAACTCTGGATTCTGATAGAGGGCTGTGAGACTTTGACCTGAGTGCAAAAATGGAGGCTCTAGACCCTTCCAGAGCTGAGATATCGAAATTCAAAATTTCGACCTGAAAAAAAAACGACAGTGTTACCCCTTTCGTTTTTTTTCATTTTTGGGCGAAAAATTAAGTTTCTTCAACCTTCTCAAAACTCTGGATTATGATAGAGGGCTGTAAGACTTTGACCTGAGTGCAAAAATGGAGGCTCTAGACCCTTCCAGAGCTGAGATATCGAAATTCAAAATTTCGACCCGAAAAAAAAACGACAGTGTTACCCCTTTCGTTTTTTTTCATTTTTGGGCGAAAAATTAAGTTTCTCCAATCTTCTCAAAACTCTGGATTATGATAGAGGGCTGTGAGACTTTGACCTGAGTGCAAAAATGGAGGCTCTAAACCCTTCCAGAGCTGAGATATCGAAATTCAAAATTTCGACCCGAAAAAAAAACGACAGTGTTACCCCTTTCGTTTTTTTTTTTCATTTTTGGGGGAAAAATTAGGTTTCTCCAATCTTCTCAAAACTCTGGATTCTGATAGAGGGCTGTGAGACTTTGACCTGAGTGCAAAAATGGAGGCTCTAGACCCTTCCAGAGCTGAGATATCGAAATTCAAAATTTCGACCCGAAAAAAAAACGACAGTGTTACCCCTTTCGTTTTTTTTTTTCATTTTTGGGGGAAAAATTAAGTTTCTCCAATCTTCTCAAAACTCTGGATTCTGATAGAGGGCTGTGAGACTTTGACCTGAGTGCAAAAATGGAGGCTCTAGACCCTTCCAGAGCTGAGATATCGAAATTCAAAATTTCGACCTGAAAAAAAAACGACAGTGTTACCCCTTTCGTTTTTTTTTCATTTTTGGGCGAAAAATTAAGTTTCTTCAATCTTCTCAAAACTCTGAATTCTAATAGAGGGCTGTCAGACTTTGACCTGAGTGCAAAAATGGAGGCTCTAGACCCTTCCAGAGCTGAGATATCGAAATTCAAAATTTCGACCCGAAAAAAAATCGACAGTGTTACCCCTTTCGTTTTTTTTTCATTTTTGGGCGAAAAATTAAGTTTCTCCAATCTTCTCAAAACTCTGGATTATGATAGAGGGCTGTGAGACTTTGACCTGAGTGCAAAAATGGAGGCTCTAGACCCTTCCAGAGCTGAGATATCGAAATTCAAAATTTCGACCTGAAAAAAAAACGACAGTGTTACCCCTTTCGTTTTTTTTCATTTTTGGGCGAAAAATTAAGTTTCTTCCATCTTCTCAAAACTCTGAATTCTAATAGAGGGCTGTCAGACTTTGACCTGAGTGCAAAAATGGAGGCTCTAGACCCTTCCAGAGCTGAGATATCGAAATTCAAAATTTCGACCCGAAAAAAAAACGACAGTGTTACCCCTTTCGTTTTTTTTTTCATTTTTGGGCGAAAAATTAAGTTTCTCCAATCTTCTCAAAACTCTGGATTATGATAGAGGGCTGTGAGACTTTGACCTGAGTGCAAAAATGGAGGCTCTAGACACTTCCAGAGCTGAGATATCGAAATTCAAAATTTCGACCCGAAAAAAAAACGACAGTGTTACCCCTTTCGTTTTTTTTTCATTTTTGGGGGAAAAATTAAGTTTCTCCAATCTTCTCAAAACTCTGGATTCTGATAGAGGGCTGTGAGACTTTGACCTGAGTGCAAAAATGGAGGCTCTAGACCCTTCCAGAGCTGAGATATCGAAATTCAAAATTTCGACCCGAAAAAAAAACGACAGTGTTACCCCTTTCGTTTTTTTTCATTTTTGGGTGAAAAATTAAGTTTCTCCAATCTTCTCAAAACTCTGGATTATGATAGAGGGCTGTGAGACTTTGACCTGAGTGCAAAAATGGAGGCTCTAGACCCTTCCAGAGCTGAGATATCGAAATTCAAAATTTCGACCCGAAAAAAAAAACGACAGTGTTACCCCTTTCGTTTTTTTTTTTCATTTTTGGGCGAAAAATTAAGTTTCTTCAATCCTCTCAAAACTCTGGATTCTAATAGAGGGCTGTCAGACTTTGACCTGAGTGCAAAAATGGAGGCTCTAGACCCTTCCAGAGCTGAGATATCGAAATTCAAAATTTCGACCCGAAAAAAAAAACGACAGTGTTACCCCTTTCGTTTTTTTTCATTTTTGGGCGAAAAATTAAGTTTCTCCAATCTTCTCAAAACTCTGTATTATGATAGAGGGCTGTGAGACTTTGACCTGTGTGCAAAAATGGAGGCTCTAGACCCTTCCAGGGCTGAGATATCGAAATTCAAAATTTCGACCCGAAAAAAAACGACAGTGTTACCCCTTTCGTTTTTTTTTTCATTTTTGGGCGAAAAATTACGTTTCTCCAATCTTCTCAAAACTCTGGATTATGATAGAGGGCTGTGAGACTTTGACCTGAGTGCAAAAATGGAGGCTCTAGACACTTCCAGAGCTGAGATATCGAAATTCAAAATTTCTACCCGAAAAAAAAAACGACAGTGTTACCCCTTTCGTTTTTTTTCATTTTTGGGGGAAAAATTAAGTTTCTCCAATCTTCTCAAAACTCTGGATTCTGATAGAGGGCTGTGAGACTTTGACCTGAGTGCAAAAATGGAGGCTCTAGACCCTTCCAGAGCTGAGATATCGAAATTCAAAATTTCGACCCGAAAAAAAAAACGACAGTGTTACCCCTTTCGTTTTTTTTCATTTTTGGGGGAAAAATTAAGTTTCTCCAATCTTCTCAAAACTCTGGATTCTGATAGAGGGCTGTGAGACTTTGACCTGAGTGCAAAAATGGAGGCTCTAGACCCTTCCAGGGCTGAGATATCGAAATTCAAAATTTCGACCCGAAAAAAAAACGACAGTGTTACCCCTTTCGTTTTTTTTCATTTTTGGGGGAAAAATTAAGTTTCTCCAATCTTCTCAAAACTCTGGATTCTGATAGAGGGCTGTGAGACTTTGACCTGAGTGCAAAAATGGAGGCTCTAGACCCTTCCAGAGCTGAGATATCGAAATTCAAAATTTCGACCCGAAAAAAAAACGACAGTGTTACCCCTTTCGTTTTTTTTCATTTTGGGGTGAAAAATTAAGTTTCTCCAATCTTTTCAAAACTCTGGATTATGATAGAGGGCTGTGAGACTTTGACCTGAGTGCAAAAATGGAGGCTCTAGACCCTTCCAGAGCTGAGATATCGAAATTCAAAATTTCGACCCGAAAAAAAAACTACAGTGTTACCCCTTTCGTTTTTTTTCATTTTTGGGCAAAAAATTAAGTTTCTTCAATCTTCTCAAAACTCTGGATTCTAATAGAGGGCTGTTAGACTTTGACCTGAGTGCAAAAATGGAGGCTCTAGACCCTTCCAGAGCTGAGATATCGAAATTCAAAATTTCGACCCGAAAAAAAAACGACAGTGTTACCCCTTTCGTTTTTTTTTCATTTTTGGGCGAAAAATTAAGTTTCTCCAATCTTCTCAAAACTCTGGATTATGATAGAGGGCTGTGAGACTTTGACCTGTGTGCAAAAATGGAGGCTCTAGACCCTTCCAGGGCTGAGATATCGAAATTCAAAATTTCGACCCGAAAAAAAACGACAGTGTTACCCCTTTCGTTTTTTTTTTTCATTTTTGGGCGAAAAATTACGTTTCTCCAATCTTCTCAAAACTCTGGATTATGATAGAGGGCTGTGAGACTTTGACCTGAGTGCAAAAATGGAGGCTCTAGACACTTCCAGAGCTGAGATATCGAAATTCAAAATTTCGACCCGAAAAAAAAAACGACAGTGTTACCCCTTTCGTTTTTTTTCATTTTTGGGGGAAAAATTAAGTTTCTCCAATCTTCTCAAAACTCTGGATTCTGATAGAGGGCTGTGAGACTTTGACCTGAGTGCAAAAATGGAGGCTCTAGACCCTTCCAGAGCTGAGATATCGAAATTCAAAATTTCGACCCGAAAAAAAAACGACAGTGTTACCCCTTTCGTTTTTTTTCATTTTGGGGTGAAAAATTAAGTTTCTCCAATCTTTTCAAAACTCTGGATTATGATAGAGGGCTGTGAGACTTTGACCTGAGTGCAAAAATGGAGGCTCTAGACCCTTCCAGAGCTGAGATATCGAAATTCAAAATTTCGACCCGAAAAAAAAACTACAGTGTTACCCCTTTCGTTTTTTTTCATTTTTGGGCAAAAAATTAAGTTTCTTCAATCTTCTCAAAACTCTGGATTCTAATAGAGGGCTGTTAGACTTTGACCTGAGTGCAAAAATGGAGGCTCTAGACCCTTCCAGAGCTGAGATATCGAAATTCAAAATTTCGACCCGAAAAAAAAACGACAGTGTTACCCCTTTCGTTTTTTTTTCATTTTTGGGCGAAAAATTAAGTTTCTCCAATCTTCTCAAAACTCTGGATTATGATAGAGGGCTGTGAGACTTTGACCTGTGTGCAAAAATGGAGGCTCTAGACCCTTCCAGGGCTGAGATATCGAAATTCAAAATTTCGACCCGAAAAAAAACGACAGTGTTACCCCTTTCGTTTTTTTTTTCATTTTTGGGCGAAAAATTACGTTTCTCCAATCTTCTCAAAACTCTGGATTATGATAGAGGGCTGTGAGACTTTGACCTGAGTGCAAAAATGGAGGCTCTAAACCCTTCCAGAGCTGAGATATCGAAATTCAAAATTTCGACCCGAAAAAAAAAACGACAGTGTTACCCCTTTCGTTTTTTTTTTTCATTTTTGGGGGAAAAATTAAGTTTCTCCAATCTTCTCAAAACTCTGGATTCTGATAGAGGGCTGTGAGACTTTGACCTGAGTGCAAAAATGGAGGCTCTAGACCCTTCCAGAGCTGAGATATCGAAATTCAAAATTTCGACCTGAAAAAAAAACGACAGTGTTACCCCTTTCGTTTTTTTTCATTTTTGGGCGAAAAATTAAGTTTCTTCAACCTTCTCAAAACTCTGGATTATGATAGAGGGCTGTAAGACTTTGACCTGAGTGCAAAAATGGAGGCTCTAGACCCTTCCAGAGCTGAGATATCGAAATTCAAAATTTCGACCCGAAAAAAAAACGACAGTGTTACCCCTTTCGTTTTTTTTCATTTTTGGGCGAAAAATTAAGTTTCTCCAATCTTCTCAAAACTCTGGATTATGATAGAGGGCTGTGAGACTTTGACCTGAGTGCAAAAATGGAGGCTCTAAACCCTTCCAGAGCTGAGATATCGAAATTCAAAATTTCGACCCGAAAAAAAAACGACAGTGTTACCCCTTTCGTTTTTTTTTTTCATTTTTGGGGGAAAAATTAGGTTTCTCCAATCTTCTCAAAACTCTGGATTCTGATAGAGGGCTGTGAGACTTTGACCTGAGTGCAAAAATGGAGGCTCTAGACCCTTCCAGAGCTGAGATATCGAAATTCAAAATTTCGACCCGAAAAAAAAACGACAGTGTTACCCCTTTCGTTTTTTTTTTTCATTTTTGGGGGAAAAATTAAGTTTCTCCAATCTTCTCAAAACTCTGGATTCTGATAGAGGGCTGTGAGACTTTGACCTGAGTGCAAAAATGGAGGCTCTAGACCCTTCCAGAGCTGAGATATCGAAATTCAAAATTTCGACCTGAAAAAAAAAACGACAGTGTTACCCCTTTCGTTTTTTTTTCATTTTTGGGCGAAAAATTAAGTTTCTTCAATCTTCTCAAAACTCTGAATTCTAATAGAGGGCTGTCAGACTTTGACCTGAGTGCAAAAATGGAGGCTCTAGACCCTTCCAGAGCTGAGATATCGAAATTCAAAATTTCGACCCGAAAAAAAATCGACAGTGTTACCCCTTTCGTTTTTTTTTCATTTTTGGGCGAAAAATTAAGTTTCTCCAATCTTCTCAAAACTCTGGATTATGATAGAGGGCTGTGAGACTTTGACCTGAGTGCAAAAATGGAGGCTCTAGACCCTTCCAGAGCTGAGATATCGAAATTCAAAATTTCGACCTGAAAAAAAAACGACAGTGTTACCCCTTTCGTTTTTTTTCATTTTTGGGCGAAAAATTAAGTTTCTTCCATCTTCTCAAAACTCTGAATTCTAATAGAGGGCTGTCAGACTTTGACCTGAGTGCAAAAATGGAGGCTCTAGACCCTTCCAGAGCTGAGATATCGAAATTCAAAATTTCGACCCGAAAAAAAAACGACAGTGTTACCCCTTTCGTTTTTTTTCATTTTTGGGCGAAAAATTAAGTTTCTCCAATCTTCTCAAAACTCTGGATTATGATAGAGGGCTGTGAGACTTTGACCTGAGTGCAAAAATGGAGGCTCTAGACCCTTCCAGAGCTGAGATATCGAAATTCAAAATTTCGACCCGAAAAAAAAACGACAGTGTTACCCCTTTCGTTTTTTTTCATTTTGGGGTGAAAAATTAAGTTTCTCCAATCTTTTCAAAACTCTGGATTATGATAGAGGGCTGTGAGACTTTGACCTGAGTGCAAAAATGGAGGCTCTAGACCCTTCCAGAGCTGAGATATCGAAATTCAAAATTTCGACCCGAAAAAAAAACTACAGTGTTACCCCTTTCGTTTTTTTTCATTTTTGGGCAAAAAATTAAGTTTCTTCAATCTTCTCAAAACTCTGGATTCTAATAGAGGGCTGTTAGACTTTGACCTGAGTGCAAAAATGGAGGCTCTAGACCCTTCCAGAGCTGAGATATCGAAATTCAAAATTTCGACCCGAAAAAAAAACGACAGTGTTACCCCTTTCGTTTTTTTTTCATTTTTGGGCGAAAAATTAAGTTTCTCCAATCTTCTCAAAACTCTGGATTATGATAGAGGGCTGTGAGACTTTGACCTGTGTGCAAAAATGGAGGCTCTAGACCCTTCCAGGGCTGAGATATCGAAATTCAAAATTTCGACCCGAAAAAAAACGACAGTGTTACCCCTTTCGTTTTTTTTTTTCATTTTTGGGCGAAAAATTACGTTTCTCCAATCTTCTCAAAACTCTGGATTATGATAGAGGGCTGTGAGACTTTGACCTGAGTGCAAAAATGGAGGCTCTAGACACTTCCAGAGCTGAGATATCGAAATTCAAAATTTCGACCCGAAAAAAAAAACGACAGTGTTACCCCTTTCGTTTTTTTTCATTTTTGGGGGAAAAATTAAGTTTCTCCAATCTTCTCAAAACTCTGGATTCTGATAGAGGGCTGTGAGACTTTGACCTGAGTGCAAAAATGGAGGCTCTAGACCCTTCCAGAGCTGAGATATCGAAATTCAAAATTTCGACCCGAAAAAAAAACGACAGTGTTACCCCTTTCGTTTTTTTTCATTTTGGGGTGAAAAATTAAGTTTCTCCAATCTTTTCAAAACTCTGGATTATGATAGAGGGCTGTGAGACTTTGACCTGAGTGCAAAAATGGAGGCTCTAGACCCTTCCAGAGCTGAGATATCGAAATTCAAAATTTCGACCCGAAAAAAAAACTACAGTGTTACCCCTTTCGTTTTTTTTCATTTTTGGGCAAAAAATTAAGTTTCTTCAATCTTCTCAAAACTCTGGATTCTAATAGAGGGCTGTTAGACTTTGACCTGAGTGCAAAAATGGAGGCTCTAGACCCTTCCAGAGCTGAGATATCGAAATTCAAAATTTCGACCCGAAAAAAAAACGACAGTGTTACCCCTTTCGTTTTTTTTTCATTTTTGGGCGAAAAATTAAGTTTCTCCAATCTTCTCAAAACTCTGGATTATGATAGAGGGCTGTGAGACTTTGACCTGTGTGCAAAAATGGAGGCTCTAGACCCTTCCAGGGCTGAGATATCGAAATTCAAAATTTCGACCCGAAAAAAAACGACAGTGTTACCCCTTTCGTTTTTTTTTTCATTTTTGGGCGAAAAATTACGTTTCTCCAATCTTCTCAAAACTCTGGATTATGATAGAGGGCTGTGAGACTTTGACCTGAGTGCAAAAATGGAGGCTCTAAACCCTTCCAGAGCTGAGATATCGAAATTCAAAATTTCGACCCGAAAAAAAAAACGACAGTGTTACCCCTTTCGTTTTTTTTTTTCATTTTTGGGGGAAAAATTAAGTTTCTCCAATCTTCTCAAAACTCTGGATTCTGATAGAGGGCTGTGAGACTTTGACCTGAGTGCAAAAATGGAGGCTCTAGACCCTTCCAGAGCTGAGATATCGAAATTCAAAATTTCGACCTGAAAAAAAAACGACAGTGTTACCCCTTTCGTTTTTTTTCATTTTTGGGCGAAAAATTAAGTTTCTTCAACCTTCTCAAAACTCTGGATTATGATAGAGGGCTGTAAGACTTTGACCTGAGTGCAAAAATGGAGGCTCTAGACCCTTCCAGAGCTGAGATATCGAAATTCAAAATTTCGACCCGAAAAAAAAACGACAGTGTTACCCCTTTCGTTTTTTTTCATTTTTGGGCGAAAAATTAAGTTTCTCCAATCTTCTCAAAACTCTGGATTATGATAGAGGGCTGTGAGACTTTGACCTGAGTGCAAAAATGGAGGCTCTAAACCCTTCCAGAGCTGAGATATCGAAATTCAAAATTTCGACCCGAAAAAAAAACGACAGTGTTACCCCTTTCGTTTTTTTTTTTCATTTTTGGGGGAAAAATTAGGTTTCTCCAATCTTCTCAAAACTCTGGATTCTGATAGAGGGCTGTGAGACTTTGACCTGAGTGCAAAAATGGAGGCTCTAGACCCTTCCAGAGCTGAGATATCGAAATTCAAAATTTCGACCCGAAAAAAAAACGACAGTGTTACCCCTTTCGTTTTTTTTTTTCATTTTTGGGGGAAAAATTAAGTTTCTCCAATCTTCTCAAAACTCTGGATTCTGATAGAGGGCTGTGAGACTTTGACCTGAGTGCAAAAATGGAGGCTCTAGACCCTTCCAGAGCTGAGATATCGAAATTCAAAATTTCGACCTGAAAAAAAAACGACAGTGTTACCCCTTTCGTTTTTTTTTCATTTTTGGGCGAAAAATTAAGTTTCTTCAATCTTCTCAAAACTCTGAATTCTAATAGAGGGCTGTCAGACTTTGACCTGAGTGCAAAAATGGAGGCTCTAGACCCTTCCAGAGCTGAGATATCGAAATTCAAAATTTCGACCCGAAAAAAAATCGACAGTGTTACCCCTTTCGTTTTTTTTTCATTTTTGGGCGAAAAATTAAGTTTCTCCAATCTTCTCAAAACTCTGGATTCTGATAGAGGGCTGTGAGACTTTGACCTGAGTGCAAAAATGGAGGCTCTAGACCCTTCCAGGGCTGAGATATCGAAATTCAAAATTTCGACCCGAAAAAAAAACGACAGTGTTACCCCTTTCGTTTTTTTTCATTTTTGGGGGAAAAATTAAGTTTCTCCAATCTTCTCAAAACTCTGGATTCTGATAGAGGGCTGTGAGACTTTGACCTGAGTGCAAAAATGGAGGCTCTAGGCCCTTCCAGAGCTGAGATATCGAAATTCAAAATTTCGACCCGAAAAAAAAACGACAGTGTTACCCCTTTCGTTTTTTTTTCATTTTGGGGTGAAAATTTAAGTTTCTCCAATCTTTTCAAAACTCTGGATTATGATAGAGGGCTGTGAGACTTTGACCTGAGTGCAAAAATGGAGGCTCTAGACCCTTCCAGAGCTGAGATATCGAAATTCAAAATTTCGACCCGAAAAAAAAACTACAGTGTTACCCCTTTCTTTTTTTTTCTTTTTTGGGCAAAAAATTAAGTTTCTTCAATCTTCTCAAAACTCTGGATTCTAATAGAGGGCTGTCAGACTTTGACTTGAGTGCAAAAATGGAGGCTCTAGACCCTTCCAGAGCTGAGATATCGAAATTCAAAATTTCGACCCGAAAAAAAAACGACAGTGTTACCCCTTTCGTTTTTTTTCATTTTTGGGCGAAAAATTAAGTTTCTCCAATCTTCTCAAAACTCTGGATTATGATAGAGGGCTGTGAGACTTTGACCTGAGTGCAAAAATGGAGGCTCTAGACCCTTCCAGAGCTGAGATATCGAAATTCAAAATTTCGACCCGAAAAAAAAAACGACAGTGTTACCCCTTTCGTTTTTTTTTTCATTTTTGGGCGAAAAATTAAGTTTCTCCAATCTTCTCAAAACTCTGGATTATGATAGAGGGCTGTGAGACTTTGACCTGAGTGCAAAAATGGAGGCTCTAGACCCTTCCAGAGCTGAGATTTTGAAATTCAAAATTTCGACCCGAAAAAAAAACGACAGCGTTACCCCTTTCGTTTTTTTTTTCATTTTTGGGCGAAAAATTAAGTTTCTCCAATCTTCTCAAAACTCTGGGTTATGATAGAGGGCTGTGAGACTTTGACCTGAGTGCAAAAATGGAGGCTCTAGACCCTTCCAGAGCTGAGATATCGAAATTCAAAATTTCGACCCGAAAAAAAAACGACAGTGTTACCCCTTTCGTTTTTTTTCATTTTTGGGGGAAAAATTAAGTTTCTCCAATCTTCTCAAAACTCTGGATTATGATAGAGGGCTGTAAGACTTTGACCTGAGTGCAAAAATGGAGGCTCTAGACCCTTCCAGAGCTGAGATATCGAAATTCAAAATTTCGACCCGAAAAAAAAACGACAGTGTTACCCCTTTCGTTTTTTTTCATTTTTGGGCGAAAAATTAAGTTTCTCCAATCTTCTCAAAACTCTGGATTATGATAGAGGGCTGTGAGACTTTGACCTGAGTGCAAAAATGGAGGCTCTAAACCCTTCCAGAGCTGAGATATCGAAATTCAAAATTTCGACCCGAAAAAAAAACGACAGTGTTACCCCTTTCGTTTTTTTTCATTTTTGGGGGAAAAATTAGGTTTCTCCAATCTTCTCAAAACTCTGGATTCTGATAGAGGGCTGTGAGACTTTGACCTGAGTGCAAAAATGGAGGCTCTAGACCCTTCCAGAGCTGAGATATCGAAATTCAAAATTTCGACCCGAAAAAAAAACGACAGTGTTACCCCTTTCGTTTTTTTTTTTCATTTTTGGGGGAAAAATTAAGTTTCTCCAATCTTCTCAAAACTCTGGATTCTGATAGAGGGCTGTGAGACTTTGACCTGAGTGCAAAAATGGAGGCTCTAGACCCTTCCAGAGCTGAGATATCGAAATTCAAAATTTCGACCTGAAAAAAAAACGACAGTGTTACCCCTTTCGTTTTTTTTCATTTTTGGGCGAAAAATTAAGTTTCTTCAATCTTCTCAAAACTCTGGATTCTAATAGAGGGCTGTCAGACTTTGACCTGAGTGCAAAAATGGAGGCTCTAGACCCTTCCAGAGCTGAGATATCGAAATTCAAAATTTCGACCCGAAAAAAAAACGACAGTGTTACCCCTTTCGTTTTTTTTCATTTTTTGGGGAAAAATTAAGTTTCTCCAATCTTCTCAAAACTCTGGATTCTGATAGAGGGCTGTGAGACTTTGACCTGAGTGCAAAAATGGAGGCTCTAGACCCTTCCAGAGCTGAGATATCGAAATTCTAAATTTCGACCCGAAAAAAAAACGACAGTGTTACCCCTTTCGTTTTTTTTTTTCATTTTTGGGCGAAAAATTAAGTTTCTCCAATCTTCTCAAAACTCTGGATTATGATAGAGGGCTGTAAGACTTTGACCTGAGTGCAAAAATGGAGGCTCTAGACCCTTCCAGAGCTGAGATATCGAAATTCAAAATTTCGACCCGAAAAAAAAACGACAGTGTTACCCCTTTCGTTTTTTTTCATTTTTGGGCGAAAAATTAAGTTTCTCCAATCTTCTCAAAACTCTGGATTATGATAGAGGGCTGTGAGACTTTGACCTGAGTGCAAAAATGGAGGCTCTAAACCCTTCCAGAGCTGAGATATCGAAATTCAAAATTTCGACCCGAAAAAAAAACGACAGTGTTACCCCTTTCGTTTTTTTTTCATTTTTGGGGGAAAAATTAGGTTTCTCCAATCTTCTCAAAACTCTGGATTCTGATAGAGGGCTGTGAGACTTTGACCTGAGTGCAAAAATGGAGGCTCTAGACCCTTCCAGAGCTGAGATATCGAAATTCAAAATTTCGACCCGAAAAAAAAACGACAGTGTTACCCCTTTCGTTTTTTTTTTTTTCATTTTTGGGGGAAAAATTAGGTTTCTCCAATCTTCTCAAAACTCTGGATTCTGATAGAGGGCTGTGAGACTTTGACCTGAGTGCAAAAATGGAGGCTCTAGACCCTTCCAGAGCTGAGATATCGAAATTCAAAATTTCGACCTGAAAAAAAAACGACAGTGTTACCCCTTTCATTTTTTTTCATTTTTGGGCGAAAAATTAAGTTTCTTCAATCTTCTCAAAACTCTGGATTCTAATAGAGGGCTGTCAGACTTTGACCTGAGTGCAAAAATGGAGGCTCTAGACCCTTCCAGAGCTGAGATATCGAAATTCAAAATTTCGACCCGAAAAAAAAACGACAGTGTTACCCCTTTCGTTTTTTTTCATTTTTGGGCGAAAAATTAAGTTTCTTCCATCTTCTCAAAACTCTGAATTCTAATAGAGGGCTGTCAGACTTTGACCTGAGTGCAAAAATGGAGGCTCTAGACCCTTCCAGAGCTGAGATATCGAAATTCAAAATTTCGACCCGAAAAAAAAACGACAGTGTTACCCCTTTCGTTTTTTTTTTCATTTTTGGGCGAAAAATTAAGTTTCTCCAATCTTCTCAAAACTCTGGATTATGATAGAGGGCTGTGAGACTTTGACCTGAGTGCAAAAATGGAGGCTCTAGACACTTCCAGAGCTGAGATATCGAAATTCAAAATTTCGACCCGAAAAAAAAACGACAGTGTTACCCCTTTCGTTTTTTTTTCATTTTTGGGGGAAAAATTAAGTTTCTCCAATCTTCTCAAAACTCTGGATTCTGATAGAGGGCTGTGAGACTTTGACCTGAGTGCAAAAATGGAGGCTCTAGACCCTTCCAGAGCTGAGATATCGAAATTCAAAATTTCGACCCGAAAAAAAAACGACAGTGTTACCCCTTTCGTTTTTTTTCATTTTTGGGTGAAAAATTAAGTTTCTCCAATCTTCTCAAAACTCTGGATTATGATAGAGGGCTGTGAGACTTTGACCTGAGTGCAAAAATGGAGGCTCTAGACCCTTCCAGAGCTGAGATATCGAAATTCAAAATTTCGACCCGAAAAAAAAAACGACAGTGTTACCCCTTTCGTTTTTTTTTTCATTTTTGGGCGAAAAATTAAGTTTCTTCAATCCTCTCAAAACTCTGGATTCTAATAGAGGGCTGTCAGACTTTGACCTGAGTGCAAAAATGGAGGCTCTAGACCCTTCCAGAGCTGAGATATCGAAATTCAAAATTTCGACCCGAAAAAAAAAACGACAGTGTTACCCCTTTCGTTTTTTTTTCATTTTTGGGCGAAAAATTAAGTTTCTCCAATCTTCTCAAAACTCTGGATTATGATAGAGGGCTGTGAGACTTTGACCTCAGTGCAAAAATGGAGGCTCTAGACCCTTCCAGAGCTGAGATATCGAAATTCAAAATTTCGACCCGAAAAAAAAAACGACAGTGTTACCCCTTTCGTTTTTTTTTTTCATTTTTGGGCGAAAAATTAAGTTTCTCCAATCTTCTCAAAACTCTGGATTATGATAGAGGGCTGTGAGACTTTGACCTGAGTGCAAAAATGGAGGCTCTAGACCCTTCCAGAGCTGAGATATCGAAATTCAAAATTTCGACCCGAAAAAAAAACGACAGTGTTACCCCTTTCGTTTTTTTTTTCATTTTTGGGCGAAAAATTAAGTTTCTCCAATCTTCTCAAAACTCTGGATTATGATAGAGGGCTGTGAGACTTTGACCTGAGTGCAAAAATGGAGGCTCTAGACCCTTCCAGAGCTGAGATATCGAAACTCAAATATTCGACCAGAAAAAAGGTTTTAGGGAATTTATTCAAATATAAAGTAAGGTTATTTTTAATACATTCACATTGTGCTGTTAAAATGACTGCTTTTGTGTAAGGTTTGTACATTTTTGTTGGATTTGAAATGTCTGCAGACTGGTGTGAGCACTAAGGATGAGGAGCCCAGAGCTGAATCCTGGAAGTGGTCCCATGGATGAGTCCCTCCATCTCTCCAACTGCCCTTACGAGAACCTCGATGGCTCCATCTGCCCTTATTGCCTCAGATTGAGAAGCGCTTGCAGTAGCACGTGGTGTTCAGCGCCTGTAAATACATGCTTGTAGTTTGAATAAAGCTTTGTTTAATGTGTTGTTGACTTGTATATGTATTTGTTTGTGATGGTTATTTTTATTTTTTGGACATTTAATTGAAGTTTCCTTCATGATAAAAACTACTTTACTGCACTCAGCTGGGGCCCCTGAGTCCTTAGCACCAAGCGCCATCCCATAATTCCACCGCCCACGAACCCACAATTTTTATAATGGCATAATGCTACGTGGGATCTCAATATCTCAGCACTGGAAGGGTATAGAGCCTCCATTTTTGCACTCAGGTCTAAGTCTCAAAGTTTCTCCAATCTTCTCAAATCTCTGGATTCTGATAGAGGGCTGTGAGACTTTGACCTGAGTGCAAAAATGGAGGCTCTAGACCCTTCCAGAGCTGAGATATCGAAATTCAAAATTTCGACCCGAAAAAAAAACGACAGTGTTACCCCTTTCGTTTTTTTTTTATTTTTGGGCGAAAAATTAAGTTTCTCCAATCTTCTCAAAACTCTGGATTATGATAGAGGGCTGTGAGACTTTGACCTGAGTGCAAAAATTGAGGCTCTAGACCCTTCCAGAGCTGAGATATTGAAATTCAAAATTTCGACCCGAAAAAAAACGACAGTGTTACTACCCCTTTCGTTTTGTTTCATTTTTGGGCGAAAAATTAAGTTTCTCCAATCTTTTCAAAACTCTGGATTATGATAGAGGGCTGTGAGACTTTGACCTGAGTGCAAAAATGGAGGCTCTAGACCCTTCCAGGGCTGAGATATCGAAATTCAAAATTTCGACCCGAAAAAAAAACGACAGTGTTACCCCTTTCGTTTTTTTTCATTTTTGGGGGAAAAATTAAGTTTCTCCAATCTTCTCAAAACTCTGGATTCTGATAGAGGGCTGTGAGACTTTGACCTGAGTGCAAAAATGGAGGCTCTAGACCCTTCCAGAGCTGAGATATCGAAATTCAAAATTTCGACCCGAAAAAAAAACGACAGTGTTACCCCTTTCGTTTTTTTTTCATTTTGGGGTGAAAAATTAAGTTTCTCCAATCTTTTCAAAACTCTGGATTATGATAGAGGGCTGTGAGACTTTGACCTGAGTGCAAAAATGGAGGCTCTAGACCCTTCCAGAGCTGAGATATCGAAATTCAAAATTTCGACCCGAAAAAAAAAACTACAGTGTTACCCCTTTCGTTTTTTTTCATTTTTGGGCAAAAAATTAAGTTTCTTCAATCTTCTCAAAACTCTGGATTCTAATAGAGGGCTGTCAGACTTTGACCTGAGTGCAAAAATGGAGGCTCTAGACCCTTCCAGAGCTGAGATATCGAAATTCAAAATTTCGACCCGAAAAAAAAACGACAGTGTTACCCCTTTCGTTTTTTTTTTCATTTTTGGGCGAAAAATTAAGTTTCTCCAATCTTCTCAAAACTCTGGATTATGATAGAGGGCTGTGAGACTTTGACCTGTGTGCAAAAATGGAGGCTCTAGACCCTTCCAGAGCTGAGATATCGAAATTCAAAATTTCGACCCGAAAAAAAAACGACAGTGTTACCCCTTTCGGTTTTTTTTTCATTTTTGGGCGAAAAAATTACGTTTCTCCAATCTTCTCAAAACTCTGGATTATGATAGAGGGCTGTGAGACTTTGACCTGAGTGCAAAAATGGAGGCTCTAGACACTTCCAGAGCTGAGATATCGAAAATTCAAAATTTCGACCCGAAAAAAAAAACGACAGTGTTACCCCTTTCGTTTTTTTTTCATTTTTGGGGGAAAAATAAGTTTCTCCAATCTTCTCAAAACTCTGGATTCTGATAGAGGGCTGTGAGACTTTGACCTGAGTGCAAAAATGGAGGCTCTAGACCCTTCCAGAGCTGAGATATCGAAATTCAAAATTTCGACCCGAAAAAAAACCGACAGTGTTACCCCTTTCGTTTTTTTTCATTTTTGGGGGAAAAATTAAGTTTCTCCAATCTTCTCAAAACTCTGGATTCTGATAGAGGGCTGTGAGACTTTGACCTGAGTGCAAAAATGGAGGCTCTAGACCCTTCCAGGGCTGAGATATCGAAATTCAAAATTTCGACCCGAAAAAAAAACGACAGTGTTACCCCTTTCGTTTTTTTTCATTTTTGGGGGAAAAATTAAGTTTCTCCAATCTTCTCAAAACTCTGGATTCTGATAGAGGGCTGTGAGACTTTGACCTGAGTGCAAAAATTGAGGCTCTAGACCCTTCCAGAGCTGAGATATCGAAATTCAAAATTTCGACCCGAAAAAAAAACGACAGTGTTACCCCTTTCGTTTTTTTTCATTTTGGGGTGAAAAATTAAGTTTCTCCAATCTTTTCAAAACTCTGGATTATGATAGAGGGCTGTGAGACTTTGACCTGAGTGCAAAAATGGAGGCTCTAGACCCTTCCAGAGCTGAGATATCGAAATTCAAAATTTCGACCCGAAAAAAAAACTACAGTGTTACCCCTTTCTTTTTTTTTCTTTTTTGGGCAAAAAATTAAGTTTCTTCAATCTTCTCAAAACTCTGGATTCTAATAGAGGGCTGTCAGACTTTGACTTGAGTGCAAAAATGGAGGCTCTAGACCCTTCCAGAGCTGAGATATCGAAATTCAAAATTTCGACCCGAAAAAAAAACGACAGTGTTACCCCTTTCGTTTTTTTTCATTTTTGGGCGAAAAATTAAGTTTCTCCAATCTTCTCAAAACTCTGGATTATGATAGAGGGCTGTGAGACTTTGACCTGAGTGCAAAAATGGAGGCTCTAGACACTTCCAGAGCTGAGATATCGAAATTCAAAATTTCGACCCGAAAAAAAAAACGACAGTGTTACCCCTTTCGTTTTTTTTTATTTTTGGGGGAAAAATTAAGTTTCTCCAATCTTCTCAAAACTCTGGATTCTGATAGAGGGCTGTGAGACTTTGACCTGAGTGCAAAAATGGAGGCTCTAGACCCTTCCAGAGCTGAGATATCGAAATTAAAAATTTCGACCCGAAAAAAAACGACAGTGTTACCCCTTTCGTTTTTTTTCATTTTTGGGTGAAAAATTAAGTTTCTCCAATCTTCTCAAAACTCTGGATTATGATAGAGGGCTGTGAGACTTTGACCTGAGTGCAAAAATGGAGGCTCTAGACACTTCCAGAGCTGAGATATCGAAATTCAAAATTTCGACCCGAAAAAAAAAACGACAGTGTTACCCCTTTCGTTTTTTTTCATTTTTGGGGGAAAAATTAAGTTTCTCCAATCTTCTCAAAACTGTGGATTCTGATAGAGGGCTGTGAGACTTTGACCTGAGTGCAAAAATGGAGGCTCTAGACCCTTCCAGAGCTGAGATATCGAAATTCAAAATTTCGACCCGAAAAAAAAAACGACAGTGTTACCCCTTTCGTTTTTTTTCATTTTTGGGGGAAAAATTAAGTTTCTCCAATCTTCTCAAAACTGTGGATTCTGATAGAGGGCTGTGAGACTTTGACCTGAGTGCAAAAATGGAGGCTCTAGACCCTTCCAGAGCTGAGATATCGAAATTCAAAATTTCGACCCGAAAAAAAAACGACAGTGTTACCCCTTTCGTTTTTTTTCATTTTGGGGTGAAAAATTAAGTTTCTCCAATCTTTTCAAAACTCTGGATTATGATAGAGGGCTGTGAGACTTTGACCTGAGTGCAAAAATGGAGGCTCTAGACCCTTCCAGAGCTGAGATATCGAAATTCAAAATTTCGACCCGAAAAAAAAAACTACAGTGTTACCCCTTTCTTTTTTTTTCTTTTTTGGGCAAAAAATTAAGTTTCTTCAATCTTCTCAAAACTCTGGATTCTAATAGAGGGCTGTCAGACTTTGACTTGAGTGCAAAAATGGAGGCTCTAGACCCTTCCAGAGCTGAGATATCGAAATTCAAAATTTCGACCCGAAAAAAAAACGACAGTGTTACCCCTTTCGTTTTTTTTTCATTTTTGGGCGAAAAATTAAGTTTCTCCAATCTTCTCAAAACTCTGGATTATGATAGAGGGCTGTGAGACTTTGACCTGAGTGCAAAAATGGAGGCTCTAGACACTTCCAGAGCTGAGATATCGAAATTCAAAATTTCGACCCGAAAAAAAAAACGACAGTGTTACCCCTTTCGTTTTTTTTTATTTTTGGGGGAAAAATTAAGTTTCTCCAATCTTCTCAAAACTCTGGATTCTGATAGAGGGCTGTGAGACTTTGACCTGAGTGCAAAAATGGAGGCTCTAGACCCTTCCAGAGCTGAGATATCGAAATTAAAAATTTCGACCCGAAAAAAAACGACAGTGTTACCCCTTTCGTTTTTTTTCATTTTTGGGTGAAAAATTAAGTTTCTCCAATCTTCTCAAAACTCTGGATTATGATAGAGGGCTGTGAGACTTTGACCTGAGTGCAAAAATGGAGGCTCTAGACCCTTCCAGAGCTGAGATATCGAAATTCAAAATTTCGACCCGAAAAAAAAACGACAGTGTTACCCCTTTCGTTTTTTTTTTCATTTTTGGGCGAAAAATTAAGTTTCTTCAATCCTCTCAAAACTCTGGATTCTAATAGAGGGCTGTGAGACTTTGACCTGAGTGCAAAAATGGAGGCTCTAGACCCTTCCAGAGCTGAGATATCGAAATTCAAAATTTCGACCCGAAAAAAAAAACGACAGTGTTACCCCTTTCGTTTTTTTTTTTTCATTTTTGGGCGAAAAATTAAGTTTCTTCAATCCTCTCAAAACTCTGGATTCTAATAGAGGGCTGTCAGACTTTGACCTGAGTGCAAAAATGGAGGCTCTAGACCCTTCCAGAGCTGAGATATCGAAATTCAAAATTTCGACCCAAAAAAAAAAACGACAGTGTTACCCCTTTCGTTTTTTTTTTTCATTTTTGGGCAAAAAATTAAGTTTCTCCAATCTTCTCAAAACTCTGGATTCTGATAGAGGGCCACGAGACATTGACCTGAGTGCAAAAATGGAGGCTCTAGACCCTTCCAGAGCTGAGATATCAAAATTCAAAATTTCGACCCGAAAAAAAAACGACAGTGTTACCCCTTTCGTTGTTTTTCATTTTTGGGCGAAAAATTAAGTTTCTCCAATCTTCTCAAAACTCTGGATTATGATAGAGGGCTGTGAGACTTTGACCTGAGTCCAAAATAGGAGGCTCTAGACCCTTCCAGAGCTGAGATATCGAAATTAAAAATTTCGACCCGAAAAAAAAACGACAGTGTTACCCCTTTCGTTTTTTTTCATTTTTGGGCGAAAAATTAAGTTTCTCCAATCTTCTCAAAACTCTGGATTATGATAGAGGGCTATGAGACTTTGACCTGAGTGCAAAAATGGAGGCTCTAGACCCTTCCAGAGCTGAGATATCGAAATTCAAAATTTCGACCCGAAAAAAAAACGACAGTGTTACCCCTTTCGTTTTTTTTCATTTTTGGGGGAAAAATTAAGTTTCTTCAATCTTCTCAAAACTCTGGATTCTAATAGAGGGCTGTCAGACTTTGACCTGAGTGCAAAAATGGAGGCTCTAGACCCTTCCAGAGCTGAGATATCGAAATTCAAAATTTCGACCCGAAAAAAAAAACGACAGTGTTACCCCTTTCGTTTTTTTTTTCATTTTTGGGCGAAAAATTAAGTTTCTCCAATCTTCTCAAAACTCTGGATTATGATAGAGGGCCGTTAGACTTTGACCTGAGTGCAAAAATGGAGGCTCTAGACCCTTCCAGAGCTGAGGTATCGAAATTCAAAATTTCGACCCGAAAAAAAAACGACAGTGTTACCCCTTTCGTTTTTTTTTTTTCATTTTTGGGTGAAAAATTAAGTTTCTCCAATCTTCTCAAAACTCTGGATTCTGATAGAGGGCTGTGAGACTTTGACCTGAGTGCAAAAATGGAGGCTCTAGACCCTTCCAGAGCTGAGATATCGAAATTCAAAATTTCGACCCGAAAAAAAACCCCACAGTGTTACCCCTTTCGTTTTTTTTTTATTTTTGGGCGAAAAATTAAGTTTCTCCAATCTTCTCAAAACTCTGGATTATGATAGAGGGCTGTGAGACTTTGACCTGAGTGCAAAAATGGAGGCTCTAGACCCTTCCAGAGCTGAGATATCGAAATTCAAAATTTCGACCCGAAAAAAAAATGACAGTGTTACCCCTTTCGTTTTTTTTTCATTTTTGGGCGAAAAATTAAGTTTCTCCAATCTTCTCAAAACTCTGGATTCTGATAGAGGGCTGTGAGACTTTGACCTGAGTGCAAAAATGGAGGCTCTAGACCCTTCCAGAGCTGAGATATCGAAATTCAAAATTTCGACCCGAAAAAAAACCCCACAGTGTTACCCCTTTCGTTTTTTTTTCATTTTTGGGCGAAAAATTAAGTTTCTCCAATCTTCTCAAAACTCTGGATTATGATAGAGGGCTGTGAGACTTTGACCTGAGTGCAAAATTGGAGGCTCTAGACCCTTCCAGAGCTGAGATATCGAAACTCAAATATTCGACCAGAAAAAAGGTTTTAGGGAATGTATTCAAATATAAAGTAAGGTTATTTTTAATACATTCACATTGTGCTGTTAAAATGACTGCTTTTGTGTAAGGTTTGTACATTTTTGTTGGATTTGAAATGTCTGCAGACTGGTGTGAGCACTAAGGATGAGGAGCCCAGAGCTGAATCCTGGAAGTGGTCCCATGGATGAGTCCCTCTATCTCTCCAACTGCCCTTACGAGAACCTCGATGGCTCCATCTGCCCTTATTGCCTCAGATTGTGAAGCGCTTGCAGTAGCACGTGGTGTTCAGCGCCTGTAAATACATGCTTGTAGTTTGAATAAAGCTTTGTTTAATGTGTTGTTGACTTGTATATGTATTTGTTTGTGATGGTTATTTTTATTTTTTGGACATTTAATTGAAGTTTCCTTCATGATAAAAACTACTTTACTGCACTCAGCTGGGGCCCCTGAGTCCTTAGCACCAAGCGCCATCCCATAATTCCACCGCCCACGAACCCACTATTTTTATAATGGCATAATGCTATGTGGGATCTCAATATCTCAGCACTGGAAGGGTATAGAGCCTCCATTTTTGAAGCCTCTCAAAGTTTCTCCAATCTTCTCAAAACTCTGGATTCTGATAGAGGGCCATCGGACTTAGACCTGAGTGGATCTAGACTTAGACCTGGAAGGGTCTAGAGCCGCCATTTTTGCACGCAGGTCTAATTCCCATGGCCCTCTATTAGAATCCAGAGTTTCAAGAAGATCAGAGAAACTCAAAATTTCGACCCAAAAAAAAAAAAACGACAGTGTTACCCCTGTCGGGTTTTTTTTTTGTTTTTTGTTTTGTTTGTTTGTTTGTTTTTGGTGAAAAAAAATAAGTTTCTCCAATCTTCTTGAAAATCTGGATTCTGATAGAGGGCCATCGGACTTAGACCTGAGGGCAAAAATGGAGGCTCTAGACCCTTCTAGAGCTGAGATATTGAGATATTACGTTACGTGGTATCTCAATATCTCAACTCTGGAAGGGTCTAGAGCCTCCATTTTTGCACTCAGGTCTAAGTCCCATGGCCCTCTATCAGAATCCAGATTTTCAAGAAGATCAGAGAAACTTAAAATTTCGACTGGTGTTGAAGGACTAAATTTGTAACTGAAATCTGGTAATGTGGCAGCTTGAATGATCATTTTAATGCACTTCTAATGCATTGTAGTCTGGTTTTGTATGGCTAATGTGCTGTCAAGCAGCTTCTTTGATGCATTCAGTTTTTTTCATCAGTAATCAAAAAACATGTTAAAAAGCTGTGTTAACATAAATGGGATAGGGGAGATAAAGGGAGGGTTTTTTTACGTGATAAATCCTGAGGTTGGTCAAGGTCGTCTGGTTATAAGATGTCGAAGAGAAGAACAAATTCTTACAAGAATGAGAATAGGACATACTGGACTAAACAAAACATTACAGCTAATAGGAAAACATGAGTCAGGAAATTGTTCGATATGTAATGTGCCAGAAACACTGGAACATGTTTTTATGATGTGTAAGAAATTTAAGAGAGAAAGGGTTTTAATGAAAAGGAAAATAGAGAGTAACACCAGGATAATTGAGCGAGTGCAGGTTTTTTTTTTTTTTTTTTTTTTTGGAGCTAGTGATCATCAAGCACAATATATCTGGAGGGTGGCGGTAGTGCGCTAAGTTAGTCCGCATCCGCCGTTAAGCAGTCAAAGAGAAAGAAGAAGTATTGCCGATTGTACAGCAGCAACCAATAGCCACGAAGAAGAGTGTAAGAATTGTTTCTTTAGCGTCCCAACCAAATTTTCCTCATTAAACTGGCTTCTCAAAGTAGACTGCAGCGATTTTAAAGCTTTAACTCTATGGACGAAACGGTAAAAAAGACATTTAGCCTGTGTTGTTTCCTTTTATATGAGATAAAAGCGGGGCAATTTACTGATGCATGCTGTGATTGGGCGCAGTTTTAAGTTCAATGAAAAGATCTGGTTAGATTTTAAAAAAGTTATGTGACTTTAATTATGTAAACTCGTTTGCACGCCCTAATATTTTGTGTGCCCGTTTGCTTGGATTTATTTATTAGAAAGAGTTTAGATGTGTGATCACTGTTAAAACTCTGATTGATTGGTATAACAGCTAAGACCAGCCTAAGGTGCTTTGTTGGTCTCCCTGCATGTTTAGGCTGGTCCGCTTGTGGTTTTAGAGTGTACTGGGAGGGTTTTTTTTACCTGGTCATGCTGGGAGACCAGCTACACCAGTTTGGCTTGGCCAGGATGGGAGACCATTCTAAACCTTCTTAAATCAGCATGCATTGTTTTGACAGATTGATCTCCTAATGCAGAGATTGTGGTTACATTAAAGTGTCTATAATGCAGTAGTTTTATGTTGTCATCACTTACAAAATGTGTGGCAGGCTTTAGATCCTACTGCAGGGGACGATGGGTCAGAGGCAGCGGCCAGTGCTTCGTCATGTTTGGGTGCCACCGGAGGATCATCTCGTTCCCGTTTGGACTCACAGCTCCAGGATGCCATTCGGTTAAAGACAGAGGGGAATGGATTATACCGGGAGAAAAATGTGAGAGCTGCCATCGGACGTTATCATCGTGCCTTGCTCGTTCTCCGTGGCCTGGACTCAGAGGTGAACTCTGTCCTGCAAGGGTTTGGGGCTCAGGTGCCTAAACTGAGCCAGGAGCAGGAGGACCTGCTGAGGAGCACTCAAGTTGACTGCTATAATAATTTAGCAGGTTTGTAATCCTTACAAAGAAGTACTTTGGCAGTGTGGCATGGCAATGCTGTGGTACTGAATATCACAACACTAAAACGTTATAATTTTGCAGACAATTTTATCCGAAGCTTCTTTCTAAGCATGTTCACAGAATTTCTTATTGCACAGGAATTATCATAGTATTATTATTGGTCAGACTTTATCATGCCATTTAGGTTATTCAATTCCCATTGGTTTAAATCCTCCAAACCAAATGGAAATGATTTGCTTTCAGCCTTTCCTGGTGCTTTTCATATCACTTAAACCTTTAACCCTAGCATTTTTTCCATGTTAGTCATACAAGAAACTGAAGATAAGAGTCCTACAAACTTAGTCCTACTACTACAAGATTTTGCTTTATAATACACTACATGTTTATTTTTTTTATTTTACTAAGAAATTAGTACTTCTGTTCAGCAAGGACACTTAATTTATTCAAAATGACAGTAAATAACATTCCTAGCAAAGCTTTCTATTGAAAAAAAAATTCTGTTCTTTTTAACTTTCTATGCATCAAAGAATCCTGGGGGTAAATGTATCACTGTTTCCACATGTTTGGAGTAATGGCTGCTAAAAAATCAGCTCTGCCATCACAGGAAAACGTTACCCTTTTTAAAATATATTTGTAAATTTTAAAATTTTTACTGTTTTTTGACCAAATAAACGCAACCTTAGTGAGCATAAGAGACATCGTATACATCTTTAAAAACTTACAGACCCAAAACAAACCCTTTTGTAATGTATGCAAAACTTATCTGGAAAGGCATTTTCAGCTTGACCTATTTCTGTGTCTCACAGCATGTTTGCTGCAGCGAGAGGTGGTGGACTACACCCGTGTGCTAGAGTACAGTCTGAAAGTGCTCCATTGGAGGGCAGGGGACATTAAGGCCCTTTACAGAGCTGGAGTGGCTTCATTAGAACTGGGTGATGCTCCGGCTGCTCGACAGTACCTCATTCAGGCCAGCAGAGGGAAACCGAATGGTAAAAATCAACCATATCCCACACCTTTTTTTGTCTATTTCATTCTTTTCTAATCTGCACCATGGTTTGATTTTCAGGCAAACTATTTGGAGTGCATCTATTAGTAGTAAATTGTGACCGAAACTGCTGTGGACGTTATTGAGTGTACTCATTCTATTCCACATTGGACCAGCCAATGTACACTGAACGGCTGTTAGTGGATTAACGTAGGTTGTAGTGATTGATGGTTTAGGGGGCAATTTCAGATTGGCCGTTATAAACTGACTGATACAGTTATAAACTGAATGATTATAAACGCACAGAAATCTAATTGAGAAAAAGATTTTTCTTTTTAGAGAGAATACTAGGCTACTTGTTGCAATTTAAAGGAGAACTCCGGGGAACAATGAACCTTTGATCTAATAAAACATCTGTACATAGTCAACCGTTCTCTGAGATTTGTTTTCATGATAATCGATTGTAAAGAGTTTTATCTCGAAAAACTGTTTAGTGTATAATGCTAGTAATGGGGGCATTGACTAAGTAAAAAGAAATCGCTAGTTTATACCACTAGCAAGGCTCAAAATAGCCCCACACTAACGCAGTAACATAATGAGGCTCCATACATGCAAAACGAAGCATTGAGAACTTTTTAAGTGTACAGACCGTTTAATAAGAAGATACTTTATGAAGACAGTTCACTTACGTGAAGCCATCTTAGGAAATAGTCTTGATAAGTCGATCCCCGAATGCCGTTCATACAGTTCAGAAGTTCGTTGAACTTCATACAGTTCAGATCACTCAGCACGACGTTCGTGGTTTGACTTATCGAGACAGATCTCATTCCCCATTGACTACCATAGTAGGAAAAAATACATACTATGGTAGTCAATGGGGAATGAGATCTATTTGATTAAAACATTCTTCCAAATATCTTCCTTTGTGTTCAGCAGAACAAATAAACACATAGAGGTTTGGAACAACAAGAGGGTGAGTAAATACTGACAGAATTTTCATTTTTGGGTGAAATAACCTTTTAAATTATTTGCCTGGTAATTGAATTAACCAAACAGTCAACAGTGCTGCTGTGTAACTCAAGATTTATTTACTTTGATTTAAAAGGCATATTTACA